>NC_073384.1:21157914-21411090 GCF_028641065.1 Leucoraja erinaceus | reverse complement strand
GTGTCTTCACACTTTTTCAAACAGCTTTCTAATCTTCTTCCCCAACTTGTTCCGATCCAATTCAGCCTCCTTGAGAACATGACTTCGACCTTTCTCAGTGAGTTTAAGTTGTCTGGCTGGTCTTTCTTCACCACCATGTGGCTCTTCTGGCATAGCTCTGCCCTGATCTTCGGTCATGATTTAAAAGAGGTCTTGGCAGATTGCCAAGTCTTTAAATTAGTCGAAAAAAGTCTCTGCTTCTTAGTGACTTTGTTATTATCAACAATTTCTTCCAAAACTAAAACATACTGATAATGTAGAGAACCTCTCTCTAATTCTAGGTGCAAAATAAATGATGCTAATTCCAATGGAATGCTCCTTTATCTCTTTGGTTCAAAACAATCCAAGGTCGGTCTGCCTTTCCCAGACACGGTGGAGAAAACAGTTTGTTGAGCTCTATTACAGAATTCTTTCAATTAAAACCGTAATTTTAATTCAAAAGGTAATAATCAATTCGTACTCACAATCCAGTGATACGTCTTCAGATGCGTTCCGATGCTGTTGATAGACCTCAAGGCTCTTCCTGGCCGAGATCTTCTTCAGTTCCACGATTGGAACCAATCTTCTTTGGCTGCACCTCTCCTGGGTCTTGGCCTTCGTCCTGCTCTGGCCGCGCCTCTCCGAGGTCTTAGCCTTCGCACTTCGATCTTCTGTCCCTATCTCAGGGACTGGTATTTACCCCTGCCGGAGGTTCGCTTTTACTTATCTTCTTCTGTCCCAATCTCTGGGACTGGCAATTACCCCCTGCCAGAGGTATCCTTCGACTTAATGTAGCGGCAGATTTTTCAGATCTTTCAGGAAATTAACTCCCTAGCCACTAATTGGACGAGAGGGGATAAGGGGAATATCTTTGGTACGCATGCAAGCTGCCTCAGAGACTTTCAGAGCTTCTACTTTCATAAAGCTTCAGCACAGTCTTTTAATGAATATTTTCTTTATTGTAGATATAAAACAGTAAGATACATCCAAGGTTTTCCGACTTGTTCCAGCAATCTTCTTCGAGCTCCAGCGCATTGCTTCAGATACTAGAAAACTCCTCGTGTCTTCTTCACATGAGGCTTGACATGCTTGACCTGTGACATGGTCGAAGGATAAACCTTCTCCCCCTCCTGTCCGAAATGAATCCCCAACTAAACTACCAAACAAGCAGTTAAGCTGCATAAACACGCCCCAAGACACGTCATAAAATCCCACCCACATTATAACGGGCTGGCTAAAATTTAAAGGAACATGCCATCCACAATGACATGCAAAACAGGCCAAATGGCCACTACAACTGACGCTGCTTGTTGGTGGGAAACACAGGCAAGGAAGTTGAAGAAAGCAAATTGTGTCGTCCAAGAGAGGATTCGGCAGCTAAAGACGGGCCTGCGGTGGGTGCCGGAGGTTGCACCCTTACCGCAGTGGGTGCCGAACAGTAGATGAAAAAGAGGAGCAAGAAGCAAAGATAGAGGACTTGAGGGACCTCGGTGGGTTCCGGAGGTCAGAGAGAAGACGACTAGGAGAAAGTGCCAATGGTACTTACAACAAATGCTGAATGCGACACCTGAAAGCCAAGGGATCTCTGGTAATGAAGCCTATCTTTGTCACAGGACAGAACCCACACCCAAGTCGACACTGGCCAAAATGAGGAAGGAACATACAGGGGAGGAACAGAAGCATCAGAACCCTACCATGGATTGTCACTGGGAAAACCAAGGCATCACAAATGACCAGAAGTAGCTGGAGCTAACGATGGTTGAGAACCAAGCTGGACTCCTCTTTGCAGTGTCATTAGATTCACCATCAGGGCATAGCCAGAAGAAAGATGTCAAGTAGCCTGACCAACTCAGAAAGGACTCTGCAAGCAAGACAGAATCTCCAGGAATGATACATCTACTTGCTTGATGATGGAGCCATCACCAATTCAACATGGAAGAAAATAAACCACCAGTGATGACGAAGAGGAAAAGACACAGCCAGGACACAACAGCACACAAGGTGTGCCGTTCAAGAGAGGATTCAAAAGCTGAAGGGCCTGCCGTGGGTTCTGGAGGTTGGACGAAGACGGGCCCTCGGTGGGTGCCGGAGGACGGAGAGAAGATGAAGAGGAGCATCTGCCAATGATAGTTCCGACAAATGCAGAACAGGACACCTGAAAGCCAATGGATCTCTGGTAATGAAGCCTATCCTTGTCACAGAACAGAACCCACACCCAAATCAACACTGGACAAAATGAAGAAGGAACACACATGGGAGAAACAGAAGCATCAACACCTACCAACGGATTGTCACTGTGTAAACCAAGGCATCACAGCTGACCCGAAGTAGCTGGAGCTAACGACGATTGAGAACCAAGCTGGACTCCTCTTTGCAGTGTCATTGGATTCACCAGAAGGGCAAAGCCAGAAGCAAGATGTCAAATAGCCTGACCAGCTCTGGGAGGACTCTGCTAACAAGGCAGAATCTCCAGGAATGACGAATCTTTGACTGAAGATGGAGCCATCACCAATTTAACACTGAACGAAAGAAGATAGTAGAGATGACTAGGGAGGAAAACCCCATCCAGGACCAAACAGGAGATCATGAGCTTCATAACTGACGCTGCTTGTTGGTGTGAAACTCAGCCAAGTACGTTGAAGAGAGCAAATTGTATCGTCCAAGAGAGGATTCGGCAGCTGAAGATGGGCCCTCGGTGGGTGACGGAGGTTGGATGTTACCGTGGCGGGTGCCGGACTGAAGATGAAGAAAAGCAAGAAGCAAAGATAGTTACAACAAATGACCCACTTTCGTCACCCAAGCAAGATGGTTAAAGAGAATGTGCTGGGCCCTCGGAGCGAGGAAGACGGATGGAGCCGTCCCAGAGAGGACTCTGCTGTTGAAGACAGGCCCTCGGTGGGTTCCAGAGGTCAAAGAGAAGACGAAGAGGAGCAACTGCCAATGGTAGTATTGACAAATCCAGTAAGCAACACCTGAAATCCAAGGGATCTCTGGTAATGAAGCCTATCTTTGTCACAGGACAGGACACACACACAAATCAAAAGGACAAAATGAGGAAGCAACATACATGGGAGGACCAGGAGCATCAAAATCCTACTACGGATTGTCTCTGGGAAAACCGAGGCATCGCAACTCACCAAAAGGAGCTGGAGCTAATGTCGGTTGAGAACCAAGCTGGACTCCTCTTTGTAGTGTTATTGGATTCACCAGAAGGGCAAAGCCAGAAGAAAAATGTCAAATAGCCTGACCAGCTCTGGGAGGACTCTGCTCCAAGGCAGAATCTCCAGGAATAATGCATCTTTTTACCAATGATTGGAGCCCTCACCAATTCAACAGTAAAAAAGCAAATGCTAAGCAATAACAAATATCGAAATTAGTTGTTATATTGACATATATTGGATATATTGTGATTTGCATGTTTAAATGTTATCTCAACAAAACATTTTATGCTGTAATAAAGGCTACTGGTGATTGTAAAATGTCTTAAAGATTTCTGGAAATCTTTTAACATTAGAGAAAGGCTGACATTGTTGTCCAATAGAGGACTTGGCGGCTGAGGACGTGCCCACGGTGGGTGTCGGAGAGAAGATAAGTAAGAGGATCATGTAGCCTGACCAACTCAGAAAGGACTCTGCAAGCAAGACAGAATCTCCAGGAAAGATGCATCTACTTGCTTGAAGATGGAGCCATCACCAATTCAACATGGAAGAAAAGAAACCACCAGTGATGACAAAGAGGAAAAGACACAGCCAGGACTCAACAGCACACAAGGTGTGCCATTCAAGAGAGGATTCAGAAGTTGAAGACGGGCCTGCCGTGGGTTCTGGAGGTTGGAGGAAGACGGGCCCTCGGTGGGTGCCGGAGGACGGAGAGAAGACGATGAGGAGCATCTGCCAATGATAGTTCCGACAAATGCAGAACAGGACACCTGAAAGCCAAGGGATCTCTGGTAATGAAGCCTATCCTTGTCACAGAACAGAACCCACACCCAAATCAACACTGGACAAAATGAGGAAAGAACATTCATGGGAGGAACAGGAGCATCAGAACCCTATTACGGATTGTCACTGGGTAAATCAAAGCATCACAACTGACCAGAAGTAGCTGAAGCTAACGTCGGTTGAGAACCAAGCTGGACTCCTCTTTGCAGTGTTATTGGATTCACCAGAAGGGCAAAGCCGGCAGAAAAATATCAAATAGCCTGACCAGCTCTGGGAGGACTCTGCTAGCAAGGCAGAATCTCCAGGAATGATGCATCTATGACTGAAGATGGAGCCATCACCAATTTAACACTGAAGAAAAGAAAATACCAGTGATGACGAGGAGGAAAAGACCCATCCAGGACCAAACAGGAGATCATGAGCTTCATAACTGATGCTGCTTGTTGGTGGGAAACACAGGCAAGGAAGTTGAAGAGAGCAAATTGTGTCGTCCAAGAGAGGATTCGGCAGCTAAAGACGGGCCTGCGGTGGGTGCCGGAGGTTGGACCTTACCGCAGTGGGTGCCGGACAGTAGATGAAAAAGAGGAGCAAGAAGCAAAGATAGTTACGACCCAAGAGAGGACTTGAGGGGCCTCGGTGGGTTCCGGAGGTCAGAGAGAAGACGACTAGGAGAAAGTGCCAATGGTACTTACGACAAATGCTGAATGCGACACCTGAAAGCCAAGGGATCTCTGGTAATGAAGCCTATCTTTGTCACAGGACAGAACCCACACCCAAGTCGACACTGGCCAAAATGAGGAAGGAACATACAGGGGAGGAACAGAAGCATCAGAACCCTACCATGGATTGTCACTGGGAAAACCAAGGCATCACAAATGACCAGAAGTAGCTGGAGCTAACGATGGTTGAGAACCAAGCTGGACTCCTCTTTGCAGTGTCATTGGAATCACCATCAGGGCATAGCCAGAAGAAAGATGTCAAGTAGCCTGACCAACTCAGAAAGGGCTCTGCAAGCAAGACAGAATCTCCAGGAATGATGCATCTACTTGCTTGAAGATGGAACCATCACCAATTCAACACGGAAGAAAAGAAACCACCAGTGATGACGAAGAAGAAAAGACACAGCCAGGACTTAACAGGATAAGCCAGAGGCAAGATGCCAAATAGCTCTGGGAGGACACTACTAGCAAGGCAGAATCTCTAGGAAAATGCATCTTTGACTGAAGATGGAGCCATCACCAATTCAGCACAGAACAACAGAAAGCCACCAGTGATGACGAGGAGGAAAAGACCCTGCCAGTACCAAGCAGGGGATCATGAGCATCACAACTAATGCAGTTTGTTGGTTTGGAAATACGCGAGGATGTTAACGAGAGCAAGGTGTGCCATCAAAGTAGATTCGACAGCTGAAGACGGCCCCGCTGTGGTTGCCGGAGAGAAGATGAAGAAGAGGATCAAGAAGCAAAGATATTTACAACAAATGACGCACTTTCGTCACCCAAGCAAGAGGGTTAAAGAGAATGAGCTGGGCCCTCAGGGTGCGAGGAAGATGGATAGAGCCGTCCAAGAGAGGACTTGGCAGCTGAAGACGGGCCCATGGTGGGTTCCAGAGGTTGGATGAAGACTTGGTGGGTGCCGGTGGTCGGAGAGACGACGAAGAGGAGCGAGTGCCAATAGTAGTTATGACAAATAAAGAAAGCGGCACCTGAAAGGCAAGGATATCTATGGTAAAGAAGACTACCTTTTGTCACAGGACAGAACCCACACCCAAATCAACACTTGGCAAAAGAAAGAAGTCAAGTCAAGTTTATTTGTCACATACACATACGAGATGTGCAGTGAAATGAAAGTGGCAATGCTCGCTGAACAACAAAACACGGAAATTGTCTCAATCATAAACACATATTATTTTTGACATAATAAATAATGAAGAAAAAAACGTTCACAGTTAGTCCCTGGTGAGAAAGGCGTTTACAGTCCGAATTGCCTCTGGGACGAAACTCCTTCTCAACCTCTCCGTTCTCAAGGGCAAAGGCCAGCCTGACCGTAGATGGAAAGTCTGTTGCAGGGGTGGAAGAGGTCTCTCATGATTTTGTTTGCTCTGGAGTTGCAAGACCTGTTGTATATTTCCTGCAGGGGGGATGTGAAGTTTGACATAGTGCGTTCGGCCGAGCGCACTACTCTCTGCAGAGCCTTCTTGTCCTTGGCAGAGCAATTCCCGAACCAGATGGTAATGTTCCCGACAAGATGCTTTCCACCGCCGCTGCCAAGCGTAGAAGACTGGAGGATCCTCGGAGACACTCTGAATTTCCTCAATTGCCTGAGGTGGTAAAGGCGCTGCCTTGCCTTACTCACCAGTGCTGAGGCGTGTGAGACCAAGTCATATCCTCAGAGATGTGGACTCCCCAGATATTTAAAAAAGTTCACCCTATCCACAGGATCCCCATTTATACTCAATGGAGTGTATGTCCTCGGATGATGTGCCCTCCTAAAGTCCATGATCAGCTCCTTCGTTTTTTTGATGTTCAAGAGGAGGCTGTTATCCTGGCACCAGAGTGCTAGATCAGCCACCTCCTCCCGGTAGGCCCTCTCATCATTGTCTGAGATCAGGCCCACCACCACAGTGTCATCAGCAAACTTAATTATTGAATTGGAGCTGAACCTAGCCACACAGTCATGTGTGTACAGGGAGTACAATAGGGGGCTGAGGACGCAACCCTGGGGCGATCCTGTGCTCAGGGTGAGGGACTTCGATGTATTCCCTCCCATCTTGAGGAACAGAAGCATCAGAACCCTACCACGGATTGTCTCTTGGAAAACCAAGGCATCACAACTGACCAGAAGTAGCTGGTGCTAATGACGATTGGATTCACCAGAAGGGCAAAGCCAGAAGCAAGATGTCAAATAGCCTGACCTGCACTGGGAGGACTCTGCTAGCAAGACAAATCTCCAGAATGCGATCTTTGACTGAAGATGCCAAGGGAATCTAACACTGAATGAAAGAAAATATCAGTGTCACTAGGAGGAAAACCCATCCAGGGCCAAACAGACATGTGCTTCAAAATGACGCTGCTTGGGTGAAACACAGGAAGGACATCAAGAAAACAAGTACCCCAAGAGAGGATTCACTGGGAAAACCATGGCCTCACACACTGACCAGAATTAGCTGGAGCTAACGTCGATGGAGAACCAAACTGGCCTCTTTGTAGTGTCATTGGAGTAGCCATCAGGGCAAAGCCAGAAGTAAAATGGCAAATAGCCTGACCAGCTCTGGGAAGACTGCTCCAAGGCAGAATCTCCAGGAATAATGCATCTTTTTACCAATGATTGGAGCCCTCACCAATTCAACAGTCAAAAAGCAAATGCTAAGCAATAACAAATCTAGAAATTAGTTCTTATATTGACATATATTGGATATATTGTCATTTGCATGTTTAAATGTTATCTCAACAAAACATTTGATGCTTTAATAAAGGCTACTGATGATTGTAAAATGTCTGTTAAAGATTTCTGGAAACCTTTTAACATCAGAGAATGGCTGATATTGTTGTCCAATAGAGAAATTGGTGGCTGAGGACGTGCCCACGGTGGATGTCGGAGAGAAGATAAGGAAGAGGAGCATGTGGCAATGGTAGGTACAACAAATGCTGAAAGTGACACCTGAAAGCTAAGGGATCTCTGGCAATGAAGCCTATCATTGTCAGAGGACAAACACCCTATCCAAGTCAAAACTAGACAAAAGGAAGCGGAAATAACCGAGCAGAAAACATACATGGGAGGAACAGCAGCATCAGAACCCTACCACAGATAGTCTCTTGGAAAACCAAGGCATCATAACTGACCAGAAGTAGCTGGAGCTAATATCGATGGGGAACCAAGCTGGACTCTTCTTTGCAGTGTCATTGGATTCACCATCAGGGCAAAGCATGAAGAAAGATGTCATGTAGCCAGACCAACTCAGAAATGACTCTGCAAGCAAGACAGAATCTCCAGGAATGATGCATCTACTTGCTTGAAGATGGAGCCATCACCAATTCAACATGGAAGAAAAGAAACCACCAGTGATGACGAAGAGGAAAAGACACAGCCAGGAGTCAACAGGAGAACATGAGCATCATAATTGAAGCTGCTTGATGTTGGGAAACACAAGCGAGGAGGTTAAAGAGAGGAAGGTGTGCCTTTCAAGAGGGGATTCGGAAGCTGAAGACGGGCCCGCCGTGGTTTCTGGAGGTTGGACGAAGACAGGCCCTCGATGGGTGCCGGAGGACGGAGAGAAGAGGAAGAGGAGCATCTGCCAATGATAGTTCCGACAGTCCGAAAGACCCAGCCAGTACCAAACGAGATCATGAGCATCACAACTGATGCTGTTTGTTGGTTGGGAAACACACGCGAGGATGTTAACGAGAGCAAGGTGTGCCATCAGTGTAGATTCGACAGCTGAAGATGGCCCCGCGGTGGGTGCCGGAGAGAAGGTGAAGAAGAGGATCAAGAAGCAAAGATAGTTACGTCAAATGAACCACTTTCGTCACCTAAGCAAGAGGGTTAAAGAGAATGAGCTGGGCCCTCAGGGAGTGAGGAAGACAGACGGTCCAAGAGATGACTCGGCAGCTGAAGACGTGCCCGTGGTGGGTTCCAGAGGTTGGATGAAGACGGGCCCTCGGTGGGTGCCGGTGGTCGGAGAGAAGACGAAGAGGAGCGAGGGCCAACAGTAGTTACGACAAATAAAGAACGCAACACCTGAAAGACAAGGATATCTCTGTTAAAGAAGACTACCTTTTGTCACAGGACAGAACCCGCACCCAAATCAACACTTGGCAAAAGAAAGAAGGATCATAGATTGAGGAACAGGTGCACCAGAACCCTACCACAGATTGTCACTGTGTAAACCAAGGCATCACAACTGACCAGATGTAGCTGGAGCTAACGATGATTGAGAACCAAGCTGGACTCCTCTTTGCAGTGTCATTGGATTCCCCAGAAGGGCAAAGCCAGAAGCAAGATGTCAAATAGCCTGACCAGCTCTGGGAGGACTCTGCTAGCAAGGCAGAATCTCCAGGAATGATGCATCTTTGACTGAAGATGGAGCCATCACCAATTTAACACAGAACGAAAGAAAATAGTAGTGATGACTAGGAGGAAAAACCCATCCAGGACCAAACAGGAGATCATGAGCTTCTTAACTGACGCTGGTTGTTGGTGGGAAACACAGGCAAGGACGTTGAAGAGAGCAAATTGTGTCGTCCAAGAGAGGATTCGGCAGCTAAAGACGGGCCTGCGGTAGATGCCGGAGGTTTGATCTTACCGCGGTGGGTGCTGGACAGAAGATTAAGAAGAGGAGTAAGAAGCAAAGATAGTTACGACAATTGACCCACTTTCATCACCCAAGCAAGATGGTTAAAGAGAGTGAGCTGGTGCCTCGGGGAACGAGGAAGACGGATGGAGCCGCCCAAGAGAGGACGCGACAGCTGAAGACGGGGCCTCGGTGGGTGCCGGAGGATGGAGAGAAGACGACTAGGAGAAAGTGCCAATGGTACTTACGACAAATGCTGAATGCGACACCTGAAAGCCAAGGGATCTCTGGTAATGAAGCCTATCTTTGGCCCTTAACTCTAAGAAGACCAAGGAGCTCATTGTAGACTTCAGGGAGTCCAAGGGCAGCACGCACAACCCCATCCACATTAACGGGACGGAGGTGGAACGTGTTTCTAGCCTCAGGTTCCTGGGAGTCAACATCTCCGATGACCTCTCTTGGACCCACAATACCTCAACTCTGATCAAGAAGGCTCACCAGCGTCTTCTTCCTGAGGAGACTGAAGAAGGTCCATCTGTCTCCTCAGATCCTGGTGAACTTCTACTGCTGCACCATCGAGAGCATCCTTACCAACTGTATCACAGTATGGTATGGCAACTGGTGGTGAAAATTGCCCAACGCATCACCGGTTCCTCGCTCCCTTCCATTGAGTCTGTCCAAAGCAAGCATTGTCTGCGGAGGGCGCTCAGCATCGCCAAGGACTGCTCTCACCCCAACCATGGACTGTTTACCCTCCTACCATCCGGGAGGTGCCTCGGGTCTCTCCGTTGCAGGACCAGCAGGTCCAGGAACAGCTTCTTCCCGGCGGCTGTCACTCTACTCAACAATGTACCTCGGTGACTGCCGTTGTCTCTGTACTGTACACTGACAATGACAATTTAAGTTGAATCTGAATCTTTGTCACAGGACAGAACCCACACCCAAGCCGACACTGGCCAAAATGAGGAAGGAACATACAGGGGAGGAACAGAAGCATCAGAACCCTACCATGGATTGTCACTGGGAAAAACTAGGCATCACAACTGACCAGAATTAGCTGGAGCTAACGTCGATGGAGAACCAAGCTGGCCTCCTCTTTGTAGTGTCATTGGATTCGCCATCAGGGCAAAGCCAGAAGAAAGATGTCAAGTAGCCTGACCAACTCAAAAAGGGCTCTGCTTGCAAGGTAGAATCTCCAGGAATAATACATCTTTTTACCAATGATTGGAGCCCTCACCAATTCAACAGTCAAAAAGCAAATGCTAAGCAATAACAAATATAGAAATTAGTTGTTATATTGTCATATATTGGATATATTGTGATTTACATGTTTAAATGTTATCTCAACAAAACATTTGATGCTGTAATAAAGGCTACTGTTGATTGTAAAATGTCTGTTAATGATTTCTGGAAATCTTTTAACATTAGAGAAAGGCTGACATTGTTGTCCAATAGAGGACTTGGCGGCTGAGGACGTGCCCACGGTGGATGTTGGAGAGAAGATAAGGAAGAGGAGCATGTGGCAATGGTATGTACAACAAATGCTGAAATTGACACCTGAAAGCTAAGGGATCTCTGGTAATGAAGCCTATCATTGGGAACGTCAGCCGCCAAGGGTATCAATGAGGCAAAACACCCTATCCAAGTCAAAACTAGACAAAAGGAAGCGGAAATAACCGAGCAGAAAACATACATGGGAGGAACAGGCAAAAACAGGAAAGCAGACTATTATCTAAATGGTGGCCGATTAGGAAAAGGGGAGATGCAGCGAGACCTGGGTGTCATGGTACACCAGTCATTGAAAGTAGGCATGCAGGTGCAGCAGGCAGTGAAGAAAGCGAATGGTATGTTAGCTTTCATAGCAAAAGGATTTGAGTAGAGGAGCAGGGAGGTTCTACTGCAGTTGTACAGGGTCTTGGTGAGACCACACCTGGAGTATTGCGTACAGTTTTGGTCTCCAAATCTGAGGAAGGACATTATTGCCATAGAGGGAGTGCAGAGACGGTTCACCAGACTGATTCCTGGGATGTCAGGACTGTCTTATGAACAAAGACTGGATAGACTTGGTTTATACTCTCTAGAAGTTAGGAGATTGAGAGGGGATGTTATAGAAACTTACAAAATTCTTAAGGGGTTGGACAGGCTAGATGCAGGAAGATTGTTCCCGATGTTAGGGAAGTCCAGGACAAGGGGTCACAGCTTGAGGATAAGGGGGAAATCCTTTAAACCCGAGATGAGAAAAACTTTTTTTCACACAGACAGTGGTAAATCTCTGGAACTCTCTGCCACAGAGGGTAGTGGAGGACATTTCATTGGCTATATTTAAGAGGGAGTTAGATGTGGCTAAGGGGTTCAGAGGGTATGGAGAGAAGGCAGGTACGGGCTACTGAGTTGGATGTTCAGCCATGATCATTTTGAATGGTGGTGCAAGCTCGAAGGGCCGAATGGCCTACTCCACCTAATTTCTATGTCTATGAACAGCAGCATCAGAACCCTACCACAGATAGTCTCTTGGAAATCCAAGGCATCATAACTGACCAGAAGTAGCTGGAGCTAATATCGATGGGGAACCAAGCTGGACTCTTCTTTGCAGTGTCATTGGATTCACCATCAGGGCAAAGCATGAAGAAAGCTGTCAAGTAGCCTGACCAACTCAGAAAGGACTCTGCAAGCAAGACAGAATCTCCAGGAATGATGCATCTACTTGCTTGAAGATGGAGCCGTCACCAATTCAACATGGAAGAAACCAGTGATGACGAAGAGGAAAAGACACAGCCAGGACACAATGGCACACAAGGTGTGCCGTTCAAGAGAGGATTCAGATGCTGAAGACGGGCCTGCCGTGGGTTCTGGAGGTTGGATGAAGACGGGCCCTCGGTGGGTGCCGGAGGACGGAACGAAGACGAAGAGGAGCATCTGCCAATGATAGTTCCGACAAATGCAGAACAGGGCACCTGAAAGCCATGGGATCTCTGGTAATGAAGCCTATCTTTGTCATAGAACGGAAGTCACACCCAAGTCAACAATGGACAAAATGAGGAAGGAACATACAAGGGAGGAACAGAAGCACCAGAACCCTACCATGGATTGTCACTGGGAAAACCAAGGCATCATAATTGACCAGAAGTAGCTGGAGCTAACGTCGATGGGGAACCAAGCTGGTCTTCTCTTTGCAGTGTCATTGGATTCACCATTAGGCAAAGCCAGAGGAAAAATGGCAAATAGCCTGACCAGCTCTGGGAGGACTCTGCTAGCAAGGTGGAATCACATGGCATGATACATCTGTTTGACTGAAGATGGAGACATCACCAATTCAACACCCAACTAAAGAAAACACCAGTGATGACAGGGAGGAAAAGACCCAGCCAGGACCAATCAGGAGAGCATGAGCATCAGAACTGAAGCTGGCCAATAGTCTCTGTTTTTTTTGACTTCTTAAAATATTTTAGTGCGAGATAAAAGTCTGTGTAAATGTTCTCCGGTTTGTTTTCTGTGGGTGGAGTAGGAGGGGATCGGGGGGTGCCGGAGATGCGAGTGGTTTCTGGGTCGTATCTCCAGTCGATCAGCGGCCTAACATCGATGGAGCTGGAGGCGTCCTCGTACTGACTTTGTGCCCCACTGCGGGGCGTGGACTTAACATTGGAGCCAATCCTTCGCCTGGGATCACTTCAACAGCGGCCTGCGGACTTACCATCGAGCTTGCAGTCTCTGGGGAAAGGCCGAGTCAGGAAAGTCCAACGATGCAGTGGCTCGACCAGTCCCGACCCGGGATCTGATCGCCAGTGCGGGGGAGCAGACATTCCCCCTGATGCAGAGGATGGAGAAAAGGAATAGGTGGCATTTCGGGTCCAAACCCTTCTTCAGACTAGAGAATCGGGAAAGGAAAACGAGAGATATAGATGGTGATGTAAAAAGTCTCATTGTAACTTGGTCTCAACTAACAAACAGCTAACAATGGCCCGTTTCTTTTATAACATTTTTTTGCATGCCTTTTATTCATTTGTTCTGTATCTCTACATCACTGTCTATATCTGTAATTTCCCATTCCGCTGACTCCATTCTGAAGAACAGTCTCGACCCGAAACGTCACCTATTCCTTTTATTCAGAGCTGTCTGACACACTGAGTTGCTCCAGCTTTTTGTGTCTTATCTTCTGTTTAAACCAGAATCTATAGTTCCTATATGTATAGGCTTGTTCTTGTGTGATGCTGTTGTAGCGATGGATCCATATATTGTTTAGAGATGAATGCAATGCCTCTTCAGTAGCTATAACTTGCATCTTTTAAATGGCTTTGGTATTAATTCTAACAGAAGTTTGAGATGTATGTAATGGTTTGACTGAAGAATGAGTGATGGAGAATCTAATGGATCGCTTGAAGAAAGTTCTACAAAATTACACCTGGTTTGAAGCTAATAATGTCACCTAGCTGTAGCACATGCAACATAACTAATCTGTGTATGTTAACTTAAACATAATAGGATGTCTGTGGTTTGTCACCTTGTCATGGTGGAGAAGATTGTGTGGTCCTGCAATCCTGAGAGCGATGCCGTTTGGAGGTATGCTCCTGGTAGGGCTACCCATGGTGGTAAGGTCAAATGGGAGGTCCCTGCTAAGAGCAATTCAACCAAGACCTCATTGGTGGAACAGGCAGAGGATGATGGCTGACTTTAGTGGAGTGTCACAACAGCTGGGAAGGCGGATGAAGGCTGCAGCAGAAAAAGGTCCCCAGTCGTCTTGTACTCCATGCCACTGGATTCTGACCCAGATCTGTCAAGGACCGTGTGGTAGCTGTGGCCCGTGTTCGATCCTGACTACGGGTGCTCCCTATGGAATTTGTTTGTTCTTCCTGTGACCCGTGTCGGTATTCTCTGAGATGTTCGGTTAACTCCCACACTCAAGGCATACAGGTTTGTAGGTTAATTGGGTACGGTAAAAATTATAAATTGCTCCTGTGCGTGATAGTGTTACTGTGCGGGGATCGCTGTATGGTATAGACTAGGTGAGCCAAATGGCCTGTTTTTGTGCTGAAATCTCTAAACTAAACTAATTCACTGACTCTCTTGTCCCCTTGCCTCTGCCTCTCTCTCCTATTTCACCAACGGATACGGAGGATCACGACTCCCAGTAACCTTCCTTCTCAACTCTCCTATGCTTTCTTGGGCAAGCAGAAGTTTCCAGTTGTCTATGTAAGTGCTAACATTTACATTCAAAAAGAGATTTTTCAATTAAAAAAAATGTTTAATTTAGATTCCTTTACTGTTGATTTTGTTTTTAAACTTTTTTCTTTATTAAAGATTGATGGACCCATGCTCTCAGATCTTGGCTATCATGGACCTTCTGTGGACCAATGAGCTTAACCTGGCCAATTTGCACACTGACAGTTGCCGTCTTGCCCGAGGAGATCCAGAGCATCTGCAATGTTCCCTCGCTCATTCCAACAAAGCCTCTGGTAAGAGCTACTAAAAAGAGTAATTTATTCCTCACTGACAGTCTTTTAAAAATCACCAGAAAAAAATGTATTCCCCATTTACCGTCTGCCATTTACATTTATTTTGTCTGGATGTCCTATTTCTTTGCACCAGCTAACAATACTTTCTAAAGAGTCATGCAGCACAGAAAAATAGGCCCTTTGGCCCAACTTAACCCTGTCAACCAAGATGACCCATCTAAACTAGTCTCATTACTCCTCCCCTTCCTCAGCTCCCCTGCTGTCTCCTCCCACCCTCCAGCCTTCTGGCTACTCCTCCTTTTCCCTTTCTTGCCCCAGAAAAATAGGATCCTGAAGAAGGGTTTCGGCCCAAACGTTGCCTAACCCTGTCACCCAAGCTTTTCCATCTAAACAGTCTCATTACTTGTGTTTGGTTCATATCCCTCTAATTCTTTTCTATCCATGTACCTGTCCAAGTATCTTTGAAATATTGTTATTGTCCCTCAGATACTTTCCCTGGCAGCTTGTTCTTTATACCATCCACTCTCTAAGTGGAAAAACTTGCCCCTCAGTTCCCCTCTCACCAACAACCTATAGTTTAAAAGATATGTGGACAGGTACATGCATTGGAAAGGTTTAGAGGGATATGGGCTAAATGCAAGCAAATTGGACTAGTTGAGATGGGGCATCTTGGTCATATTTTTTTCATAGAAACATAGAAATTAGGTGCAGGAGTAGGCCATTCGGCCCTTCGAGCCTGCACCGCCATTCAATATGATCATGGCTGATCATCCAACTCAGTATCCCGTACCTGCCTTTTCTCCATACCCCATGATCCCCTTAGCCACAAGGGCCACATCTAACTCCCTCTTAAATATAGCCAATATACTGGCCTCAACTACCCTCTGTGGCAGAGAGTTCCAGAGATTCACCACTCTCTGTGTGAAAAAAGTTCTTCTCATCTCGGTTTTAAAGGATTTCCCCCTTATCCTTAAGCTGTGTCCTGGACTTCCCTAACATCGGGAATAATCTTCCTGCATCTAGCCTGTCCAACCTCTTAAGAATTTTGTAAGTTTCTATAAGATCCCCTCTCAATCTCCTAAATTCTAGAGAGTATAAACCAAGTCTATCCAGTCTTTCTTCATAAGACAGTCCTGACATCCCAGGAATCAGTCTGGTGAACCGTCTCTGCACTCCCTCTATGGCAATAATGTCCTTCCTCAGATTTGGAGACCAAAACTGTATGCAATATTCCATGTGTGGTCTCACCAAGACCCTGTACAACTGCAGTAGAACTTCCCTGCTCCTATACTCAAATCCTTTTGCAATGAAAGCTAACATACCATTCGCTTTCTTTACTGCCTGCTGCACCTGCATGCCTACCTTCAGTGACTGGTGTACCATGACACCCAGGTCTCGCTGCATCTCCCCCTTTCCCAATCGGCCACCATTTAGATAATAGTCTGCTTTCCCGTTTTTGCCACCAAAATGGATAACCTCACATTTATCCACATTATACTGCATCTGCCAAACATTTGCCCACTCACCCAGCCTATCCAAGTCACCTTGCAGTCTCCTAGCATCCTCCTCACAGCTAACACTGCCCCCCAGCTTAGTGTCATCCGCAAACTTGGAGATATTGCCTTCAATTCCCTCATCCAGATCATTAATTTTTATGGTAAATAGCTGGGGTCCCAGCACTGAGCCTTGCGGTACCCCACTAGTCACTGCCTGCCATTGTGAAAAGGACCCGTTTACTCCTACTCTTTGCTTCCTGTTTGCCAGCCAGTTCTCTATCCACATCAATACTGAACCCCCAATGCCGTGTGCTTTAAGTTTGTATACTAATCTCTTATGTGGGACCTTATCGAAAGCCTTCTGGAAGTCCAGATACACCACATCCACTGGTTCTCCCCTATCCACGCTACTAGTTACATCCTCGAAAAATTCTATAAGATTCGTCAGACATGATTTACCTTTCGTAAATCCATGCTGACTTTGTCCAATGATTTCACCACTTTCCAAATATGCTGCTATCCCATCTTTAATAACTGACTAGCAGTTTCCCCACTACCGATGTTAGACTAACTGGTCTGTAATTCCCCATTTTCTCTCCCCCTCCCTTCTTAAAAAGTGGGGTTACATTTGCTACCCGCCAATCCTCAGGAACTACTCCAGAATCTAAAGAGTTTTGAAAGATTTTGAAACATTTCGAAGCTTTTCTAGAGAAATGTTTATGTTATGCTGACAATGTTTGTTTAGGGTCAGAGGTCAAATATGACTAGTCACGTGTGTGACCTCACGAATCTTTTCATAACTCAGTTTTGTCTCACAAACCCTGTGAATTTTAAAAAGCTAGAATGTTCATATCTTTAGCAGACATGCATTATAGTTCTGTAGGTGGGAAAATAGCAATGAATAAGATTAATCTTACAATACTTTTTTAATGTATTATTCTATGTGATGCCATCTGGGTTCACTTTCCAAAGAATGGCCCATAAACTATTCTATCTTTTACAGCTGGATTTGATCCAGAGTATGAGGCACTGCCCTAACCATTAGAGATGGATGCCATGTTGAAAATAACCTCAAGTATTCAGAAAGGAATTGATGGATTCTGCTTCTTATTGGTCCCTCCAGCAAGATGGTGGTGGTACGCTTCATCCTCCAGATCACCACTACAGCAGCCTGCAGTACCATCGGGCAGCTCATTATGATGATGGTAGCTGGAATCACCAGGACAATGGTCCAAACTTTCAATTTGTACATTGACATAATTGAAACCGCCTTATTGGGTTAAAGCACAGAATGGATTTAGATGGAAATAATATGAGTCCCTGAATTCCAGCATACCATTATTTCTACTTCTTCAGTAGACAAGGATATTTGACATTAATTTAAAGACTCTTACCAACTTCTTCAGGTGAACTGTAGAAAACGTACTGCCGGGTTGTATCACTACTTGGTTTGGAAACAGCTTTGCCCAAGACCACAAGATATTGCAGAGTTGTGGATCTCTCCAGCACATGGACCAGACTTCCCACCATTGACTACATCTTCATTTCACTCTCTTGGGAAAGCAGCCTACATAATCAAAGACCTTTTCCACCCTTGTCATTTCCACTTTTCCCTGCTTCCACTACGAAGAGGATATAAAAGCTTGAACGTGTATACCTTCAGACTCAGGAACAGCTTCTTCCCCTGTTATTTGAATTCTGAATGGGCCTTCCAGAATCCAAGATTAATTTCCAACCAACATCATTGTGAACATTGGACTTTTTCCTCAGAAACGATTATGCTACAATATTGAGAAACTGTATTCTGCACTATGCATGTTTCTCCTCTCTCTCTACGTATGGTGCTTGTGTATGGCTTGATTGTATTTATGTACAGTATTACCTGATTTAATTCGATAGCATGCAAAAAAAAGCTTTTCACTGTAAATCAGTGTACACAAAAATAAAGCATTTTAAACTTGTTTTGTGTGCAAATCACATTGCCCATGTTATATTATTTCTGTTATGTTCTGGTCCACACTCAGCTTGTTTCTATCCCTTTAAAAACTCTTTACATCTTTCTCACTGCTCAAACATTTCCCAGGTTTTGTATCATCAGTAAAACTGGAAATGCGATATTTGGCTGCCTCATCCAACTAGTTGAAGAAGACTGAATAATCAATGTTCCTGTGTTATCCCACCTATTTATTCCCAATCCTTGGTTTCTGCCTGTCAGCAAATTCTCAATAGCCAGCAGTATACTGCACTAATCACATACCTTCTGAAGTTCTAAATGTACCACTTCCATTGGCCATTTAACCAACCATATCCTCAAATATCTTTAAAAAAATTAACACCATGCACTTTTCTGGATTAAACTCCATTAACTATTGATCAGAACGTTTGCCCAACTGATTTAGATACTGCTGTAATTTTTTTATAACAATCTTCACTCTCTATGATACCACACACATTAGTGTCATCTGCAAACTCCCAGTTCCAAAAGGCCACTCCATTGCAACTTGCCTTCATTTATTGCCTGCTTAATTAGTCCATTTTGATCACTTTAACAAGTCTACGGCTGTCTTGGAATCCCTTGGGAAAGCAGCCAACATTTGTACTGTTTAATTCCATAACTTAGAATCCAATTCAATTTGCGATTCACTTTCTAGTTCATCAGGCACCATCTCCACCTCCCAAAATATTTGAGGCGATTGGGCCATTGTTTTGTGATAAATGGGGAATATTTAGCAATGGTAACAACATCTTCAAAACTGCACATTATTAGTCTGAGGTTGTAACTGTCAATAGGAGTAGAATGAGACTGTTTGGCCCATCAAGTCAATTCCGCCATTCAATCATGGCTGATCTATCTCCCTTCTACCCCATTCTGCCTTCTCCCCATAACCTCTGACACCTGTATTAATCAAGAATCTATCTATCTCTGCCTTAAATATCCACTCACAGCCTCCACAACCTTCTGGCGCAAAGAATTCCGCAGATTCACCACCCTCTGACTAAAGAAATGTCTCCTCATCATCCTAAAAGTCCTTTAATTCTGAGTCAATTACCTCCAGTCCGAGACTCTCGTACTAGTGGATACATCTTCTCCACATCCACTCTATCCAAGCCTTTCCCTATTCTGTACGTATAAATGAGGTCTCCATTCACAGGGAGGAGGGAGGAGAGGAGAGATACAAGAGAAATATGGGACTCAGGAATGAGAGATGTACTAAGTAGAGGAAAGAAGCATTGTGACCAAGCCTGTTTTCCAACAATTTGTGTTTCTATTTCAGATTTCCTGCATTTGCAGTTTTTCGATTTCCATTTAAGATTTTCATCCTTATTTCCCAATCTCCATAGCCTCGCCCTTCCATATCCCTGATATTCCCAACAACCTGAGCTCTTCCACTTTATTCCAGTTCTACCTCTAATCCTAACCTCCCATTTGTCCTTGAATATAATTGTTCAACCTTCAGACATCAATATCAATTCTGATATTCCCTTAATGTAAACCTCGTCCACCTCTATGTCCATTGACAATCTATAAATTAACTTCCTGGACCAAACTATTAGATCTTTACTTGTGGCTTATTTGATTCTTCTTCTTTTCGTGTCTTTGAAGCTGGTTGGTTATATGGCAGTTTCCCATTCCTTTACACAGTCCTTTGCGTTTTTATTGAACACTGCAAGATCCTTTGGGCTGCACTGGTTGGGTAGTAGGGGGCAGACAAGGCAGTGCTGCATTGTATGGTCCTCTTCTCCACATTCACAGGTGGTTTGGCCAGTTTCATAGCCCCATGATGTTGGTTGATGTATGATGATGATAAGGTTTGATGATCTACCTTGTGATGTGTTTCACCTTTAGTGTGCCCTATAGCAAAAAAATACATTAAAAAAAATTATAGAGGCACAGTGTGCTGTCTTGCAGCACCATAGACATGGGTACATTCCTGACCTTGGGTGCTATCTGTGTAGAGTTGGCATGTTCTCCCTGTGACTGGGTTTCCTAAGTGTGTTCCGGTTTCCTCACACATCCCAAAGACATCGGGGTTTGTAGGTTAACTGGTCGCTATCAATTGCCCCTATTGTGTAGGGACTGGATGAGAAAGTGGGATAACAGAACTAGTGTGAACATTCTCCCCAAACATTGCAGAGAAAGTCTAAGGACCTGCTGTTGCAGAGCATCTGATTGACATTCCCAGCTGCATTTTATTCATTCCTATCTCTTATGAACACCACACCCTGGCAACTTGCCCTTGCATTTTTCTATTAAAACTATGGCTTCCAGCATGATTTGTTTTTTTAATCTTTACAGGTCTTCTTGAAAAACGGCATTAGCTGCAAGTGCGCTGAGAATGTAATCAAGAGTCTTGAAAAAATGGCAAGAAGTAATAATAATAATAATAACTTTATTTGTTAAGCACCTTAAAAAACAACCAAGGCCGACCAAAGTGCTGTACAGAAAAAAGAAAACAAGCAAGACATCATAAAACAAGCAGAACAACAGAACATACAACTAACACGAGGCGCATAAATTACATACGAAAATCCAAACAATAAATTAAAATACATAAAACACGAGTACGAACCACGCAGCAAAACCAAGCAAATAAAGTAAATAAACAATTCAACACCTTACATTAACTTTTTGGGAATCCTGCACCAGCACTCCAAAGTATCCTAATGGACTTTGTCACGCATCTTATGTCCCTTGTTCTTGACGAGCTGTTCTACTAAGTGCCCTTCATGCCCACCTATGAATATTATCATTCAGGAATATTGTTAGAAATAAATTATGTGATCCATGGAAAAAAAGATCAATAGGGAGCAGTTCAAATCTTTGAACATTCCCTCTGATGACTCTCTTTGTGCGGACACAACTCCCTTAAAGGCCTGTCGCACTGTACGAGGTAAATCAAGAGTCCTCCCGAGTTCTCCCCTGCTTCGAGCTTGTGTAGTGACGTAGCGGGTACGTAGGAGCTTGTGGATGTCACGCAGCGGTTCGTACGAATAATGGCAGGTACTCGGGAAATCTGGTAAACTCGTGACGTTTTTTCAACAATGTGAAAAATATCCACGAGAAAAAAAATACTTGTGATGAAAAAAATTGTTTCTTTTTACTTGTACGAGCCCCTACGTATCCGCTATGTACATTACAAGTGCTCGAATCGGGAGAACTCTTGAATTACCTCGTACAGTGGGACAGGCCCTTTAGTATCTTCATTGTTTTCAGGTCATGTTAGGTTATATGTAGAGCAAAGAGACTCCTGCACTGTTGTGGAGCTAGGGTTAGGGGGCGATATCTTTCATCAAATATATCAAGCCGGATCACACTCATAAGCGACAATCCATCCCCCTTGATCATTCTCAATACATGTGCGTTGGAAGGCCGCATTCACAGCCCCTTACTCTACTCCTTATACACTCATGACTGTACAGTCAAATTCTTCTCTAACCCCATTTACAAGTTTGTAAATTATACCGACCTAGTGAGTTGGATCTCATATAATGGTGGCAGAGTATAGGAAGGAGATAGAGTGCTCAGTAGCATGGTGTCAAGGTAGCAACCCCCCCTCAATGTCAGCAAAATAATGGAGCTAGTCCTTGACTTCAGGAAGTGGGGTGGAGTACATAGCCCATCTGTATCAGTGGTGCTGAGGTGGAGATCATCGAAAGGTTCATGTTCCTAGGTGTAAATAATACCAAACATTTGTACTGGTCCAACCACATTGTTGATACCACTGCCAAGAAAGCACTCCAATGAGATTAAGGAAATTAGTCTTGTATCTGATGACTCACCAATTTCTGCAGATGTGCCACAGATATCACCCTATCCAGATGCAACACTGCTTGCTATGAAAACTGCTCTGCCCAATACTGCATAAATTGGCAGAGAGTTGTGAATGCAGCCCAGTCTATCTCACAAACCAGTCTTTCCCCAGCCCCCATAATAGACTCCATGCTGGTTTACGAAAGCAGCCAGCATAATCAAGGCTCACTAACACCCCATTCATTCAATCTTCTCCCCTCCCATTGCGTGTAGAAGATACAATAGCTTTAAATAATGTATCACTTATAACATCTTCTTCCCTGCTTTTACCAGACCTTTATTGCCCTCTCATAGGTTAAGGATTAATTCCAAATCTTTCATTCTACCTCATTGCAACCTTGCACTTTTATTTCCCTGCACTGACTCTATAGTTGTAATGCTACATTTCACATTCTATTTATTTTCTCACTTGAACAACCTGATATTCTCATTGCCTGGTCAGCACACGAAACAATGGTTTTCAGTTAATCTTGTACACATGATATTAATAAATCAATACCAATACTCATTTCCACTATGGCCCTACCACAATTTCACGTTGACATTATTTAGAGGCTTTTACATCAGTAAAATGGTGCCAGGGCAAATGAATATCCCGTCAAAACATTCATAGAAAGAATTCCCAACAGGAACGACACAGTGGCGCAGCCACAGCATTGCTGGCTTACAGCACTTACAGCGCCAGAGACACAGGTTCGATCCCAACTACGTGCGCTGTCTGGAGTTTATACCTTCTCCCTGTGACTGCATGGGTTTTCCCCGAGCTCTTCGGTTTCCTCCCACACTTGAAAGATGTACAGGTTTGTTGGTTAATTGGCTTGGTATAAATGTAAAATTGTCCCTTGTGTGTGTAGGATAGTGTTAATGAGTGGGGGATCGTGGTTGGTGTGGACTCGGAGGGCCGAAGGGCCTGCTTCCATGCTGTATCTCTAAACTAAACTAAATTAAAGGAGCATGCTCATCCAGACATGTGTAGTAAATTGCTCTGTTTTAGGTGAATGCATTTTTCAACTGGGCAAATCTACCTAATTTTGTGGTGCAAAGGATTTATAGAGCCTGTTGTTTGTTTATCCAATGTTCAATGTATAATGGTTCAAGTTCAAGTTCAAGTGAGTTTATTGTCATGTGTCCCTGATAGGATAATGAAATTCTTGCTTTGCTTCAGCACACAGAACATAGTAGGCATTTACTCCAAAACAGATCAATGTGTCCATATGCGTTATATGTTTAACTAAATCCAGTTTCTTACATTCTGGTTGGCAATGCTATACAAATCCAGGCAATCTCTGCAGTTTTTCTTTGTTTATACATGGGATTGCAAGTGTCGCTGGTAAAGTAAAAGTTACCGGCCATCCAAAACCTTTGTTGGGTGAGATCTATACATTGTAGGTAGGAAGGAGCCACAGATGCTGGTTTACACAAAATGCTGGAGTAACTCGGCGGGCCAATTACTTGAAATTAGAGAAATCAATATTCTGTAAGCTGCCCAAGTGAAATATGGAGTGCTGTTCCTGAGTGTGGCCTCACCTGACAGTGGAGGAGGCTCAGGACAGAATTGTATTGGTCAGTATTGGAATAGGAAGGAGAGTTAGCCTCATTCTCAGAGTCTGAAGAAGGGTCTCGACTTCACAATCACAATCACAATAATACTTTATTAGCCAAGTATGTTTTGCAACATACGAGAAATTTCATATGTTTCGAGATATAGTGTGGAAACAGGCCCTTCGGCCCAATGAGTCAGCACTGATCAGCGATCCCCGCACACTTACAATACCGTACACACACTAGGGACAATTTACCTTTATACCCAACCAATTAACCTGCAAACCTGTACGTCTTTGGAGTGTGGGAGGAAACCGATCTCGGAGAAAACCCACGCGGTCATGGGGAGAACGTACATACTCTGTACAGACAGTTCCCGTAGTCGGAATCGAACCCGGGTCTCTGGTGCTGCAAGCGTTGCAAGGCAGCAACTCTACCGCCAAGACAGTCATACAAATAAAAAGCAACGGAACACACAAAACACATTTTAACATAAACATCCACCGCAGTGACTACTCCACATTCCTCACTGTGATGGATGTCATGTATTCCTTTTCTCCAGAGATGCTGCCTGACCTGCTGAGTTACTCCAGCATTTTGTGTCTATACATTGTAGGTCTGGACTCATCTCGACTGAAAAAGTACTGATGGTAAGTTTACCTGCTGCAAAAGAACAATGGTGAATCAGGTTACTACACGGTTACTGTTATTGTTATCCTTGAATTTCATTCCACATTTAGTTATTTAACCCACTTTAAGTTCCCTTCTTGCTATGGTGGAAGATCTTCTTAAATATAACGTCAGATTACAATCATGTTGGCGATTTACACACAAGGAAGCATTTATAGTGGCCAATTAATCCACTAACACACACATCTTCAGGATGTGGGAGAAATACAGAACACCCAGGAAAACCCTATGCAGCCTCATGTCATCAGGGATAGGAGTAGAATTAGGCCATTCGGCCCATCAAGTCTACCCCGTCATTCAATAATGGCTGATCTATCTCACCCTCCTCACCCCATTCTCCTGCTTTCTTCCCATAACCTCTAACAACTGTACTAATCAAGAATCTATCTATCTCTGTCTTAAATATATCCACTGACTTATACTCCACAACCTTCTGTGGCAAAGAATTCCACAGATTCACCACCCTTTTTTTAAATTTATTTTTTTATTTTATTTTTAATCAAAAATATTTATTCAAATATTAAAATAGTATTTACAATACCATAAAACAAAACACCACCATAATACAAGACAAAACAAATATGCTAAGCAACTGCTAAACAACTATATCGCAATCCTTGTCCAGGATACATTCAACCCCCCTCGGTGCCCAGCGGTCGCGGAACTCCCTCAGGGTGCCCGTAGACGGGGCGTATTCCCTTTCTATCCGCACCCGGGCACGGACGTATCCCCGGAAAAGGGGCAGGCAGCCAGCTCGGGTAGAGCCCTCCGCCGTCTGGCGCCTTGACTCGCGGATGGCCAGCTTGGCCAACAGATTCACCACCCTCTCAGAGAGAATGTTCAAATTCCACACAGAGCGCACTGGGGGCCAGAGTGGAACTCAGGTCACTGAACCTGTGAACCAGCTGCATTACCTGCTGGAGCTGATGGAATTTTACTCACACCTGCTTAGAATCAAAAGGCCGAATAGTGTCCGATTATGACGAGAGAAAAAAATTAGAATTTTTTTCCTTAATTTTGATTGGGTTGAATTTACTGAATATCAGTGATGTTTACGGCAATGACAGATGCTATTGAGAGTGATGGGTTAGTATGACGTAGGGTCTTTGTTCTCCTGAGGCCTAGTCATTGTATGTGAAGTAGCAATGTTATGGAGGCTCCCGGAATGACCTTCACTGTGGATGTTATTGAATTGAATTGAATTAAATTGAATGGAATGGAATTGAATTGAATTACAAAACACGGTATGGAAACAGGACCTCCCGTCCACTGAAACTATGCCGACCATTGATCACCAGTTCACACAAGTTCTATGTTATCACATATCCGCATCCACTCCTGATGCACTAGACGCAATTTACCCAATTAACCTACAAACCCCCTCATCTTTAGAACATGGGAGGAAACCAGAGCTCCCTGAAGAAACTCCCCACATGGTCACAGGCAGAACATGCATATTCCATTCAGACAGCGCCCAAAGGCACGATTGAACCTGGGTCTCATGCGCTGTGAGGCAACAGTTCTACCAGCTGCGCCACTGTGCCACCCTCATTGTTCACTGGATCATCAGCAAGGGAGGTGCCATTAGATTGACACAATCCTCTCCACTCTCAGAATAAACGATTTTCCATTTTGATTGTGACGTTCACTTCTCAGAAGACCTGAAAGTATAAGTGTAGACACTATTTTGAAAACAGCTGTGGTTAAAACATCACATGGCCAAATGAAAATAAATTAACGTGGGAGTTCTGTACATTGTATTAGGGGTAGGGTGTTGACATGGATAGAAAATTGGTTGGCAGCCAGGAAGCAAAGAGTGAACAGGTCCTTTTCAGAATGGCAGGCAGTGGCTAGTGGAGTGCCGCAAGGCTAGGTGTTGGGGCCGCAACTGTTAACCATATATATTAATGATTTGGAAGAGGGCATTAGGTGCAACACTAGCAAGTTTGCGGATGACACAAAACTGGGTGGCAGTGTGAACTGTGAAGAGGATGTTAGGAGGTTACAGGGCGACCTGGACAGGTTGAGTGAGTGGGCAGATGCGTGGCAGATGCAGTATAATATAGATAAATGTGAGGTTATCCACTTTGGCCGCAAAAACAAAGGGGGAGATTATTATCTCAATGGGGTTAGGTTAGGTAAGGAGGAGGAGCAGCGAGACCTGGGTGTCCTTGTACACCAGTCACTGAAAGTTGGTGTGCAGGTACAACAGGCAGTGAAGAAAGCTAATGGAATGCTGGCCTTCATAACAAGAGAATTTCAGTATAGGAGGAAAGAGGTTCTTCTGCAGTTGTATAGGGCTCTGGTAAGACCACATCTGGAGTATTGTGTACAGTTTGGGTCTCCTAATTTGAGGAAGGACATCCTTGTGATTGAGGCAGTGCAGCGTAGGTTCACGAGATTGATCCATGGGATGGCGGGACAGTCATATGAAGAAAGATTGAAAAGACTAGGCTTGTATTCACTGGAGTTTAGATGGATGAGGGGGTATCTTATAGAAACATATAAAATTATAAAAGGACTGGACAAGCTAGATGCAGGAAAAATGTCCCCAATGTTGGGCGGGTCCAGAACCTGGGGCCACAGTCTTAGAATAAAGGGGAGGCCATTTAAGACTGAGATGAGAAAAAAACTTTTTCACTCAGAGAGTTGTGAATTTGTGGAATTCCATGCCACAGAGGGCAGTAGAGGCCAAATCACTGAATGGATTTAAGAGAGAGTTAGATAGAGCTCTAGGGGCTAGTGGAATCAAGGGATATGGGGAGAAGGCAGGCACGGGTTATTGATTGGGAACGATCAGCCATGATCACAATGAATGGCTGTGCTGGCTCGAAGGGCCGAATGGCCTCCTCCTGCACCTATTTTCTTTGTTTCTATGTCCCAGCCAACCCTTTGTCCTACAAACCACACTGAAAACAGATAACATGGTCATTTATTTTGTTTAAGAAGGAACTGCAGATGCTGGAGAATCAAAGGTACACAAAAAAGCTGGAGAAACTCAGCGGGTGCAGCAGCGTCTGAAGAAGGGTTTCGGCCCGAAACGTTGCCTATTTCCTTCGCTCCATAGATGCTGCTGCACCCGCTGAGTTTCTCCAGCTTTTTTGTGTACCTCAGGTCATTTATTTTGTTGCGCTTCTTTTGAGAGCTTAAGGTGAATAAATGGTCTGCATTGCAAAAATGCTCTATCTCAGGCATCTCATAATAGCCACAGAATCGTATCGCAGTTAAATATTTTGCAAAACCTCAAAAGGAATAAATAGGCTGTCACTGTTCATCCAGTTGTTTCTAACTGATCCTTTAAAAAGATCAGAGAATAAGACTCTCACAACTTTTTGTGCCATGAGAGAAAAAAGGCTTTCTTATTTTCAATTTATTCTTGGCAGAATTTACAAGTTTACTTGAATGAAAAATGGATTGAAATAAGTTATCTGAATGGAATGTGACAAATGATAGAGATATGTAGAATAATTCCTTTATTCTGCATATCTCTTTATTCTTTATTCTTTATTCTTTAAGCAGTTCCATGAAGCACTGTAATACTTAATAATTCATTTTTCTATGATAAAACTTAAACATTATTTAATATTTAATAGGTTGCCTTGAACAATCATCTGAGGCACCTCCTTATGTGCCTCAGGGTGGCTTAGTGATGCAGCGGTAGAGTTGCTGCCTTACAGCGCTTTCAGCGCAGGCGACCCATGTTCGATCCCGAGTACGGATGCTACCTATAGGGAGTTTGTACGTTCTCCCCGTGGCCATGCGGGATTTCTCCAAGATCTTTGGTTTCCTGCACACTCCAAAGACGTACAGGTTTGCAGGTTAATTGGCTTGGTATAAATGTAAATTGTCCCTAGTGTGTGTGGGTAAAATAGTGTTAATGTGCGGTGATCACTGGTCTGTGCGGACTCAGTGGGCCGAAGGGTCTGTTTCCGCGCTGTATCTCTAAACTAAACTAAACTTGTGTTTTATATAGGTTTTTTTTCATGACCGGTAAACTAGCAAGAGCAGCATTATTGCTAATTCCTAACTACCCCTGAGAGGGTGGCCTGCCTTTTCAAACTACTGTCATTCTTTGGGTATGACAAAATATTGCCAAAAATATCAAAGAAAATTCAAAGACATCTTATTCAGACCAGGAGGATAACTAAGGAAAGAGTAGGATATATTACTGACCTGTGCATAGCGGTTGCAGATAGGATGAATGTTCCTCATGAATCTTCTGCAATTGTCTTCACGAAAAATGAGATAATGATATTGATGCTTTGCATATGGCTTCATTAGTTAGTTAGTTAGTTTAGTTTATTGTCATGTGTACTGAGGTACAGTGGAAAGCTTTTGTTGCGTGCTAACCAGTCAGTGGAAAGACCACACATGATTACAATCGAGCCATCCACAGTGAAAGGATACATGATAAAAGGAATAACGTCAATAATGTTATGTGCAAGATAAAGTCCAGTAAAATCCGATCAAAGATAGTCCAAGGGTCCCGGGACTCGGACAATTGACAAATCTGAGAGGAGATTAAAAAGACCATGGTTAAGAGGAGATTAAGAAGATCATGGTTAAAGTAAGAAATGTTGCTGCAGGAGTAGAGCAATTGAGGACCAATTGAATAACTACTTTGGTTCCGTCTTCACTAAGGAAGACATAAATAATTTGCCGGAAATAGCAGGGGTCCGGAGGAATTGAGTGAAATCCAGGTTAGCCGGGAAGTGGTGTTGGGTAAATTGAATGGATTAAAGGCCAATAAATCCCCAGGGCCAGATAGGCTGCATCCCAGAGTACTTAAGGAAGTAGCTCCAGAAATAGTGGATGCATTGGTAATAATCTTTCAAAACTCTTTAGATTCTGGAGTAGTTCCTGAGGATTGGCGGGTAGCAAACGTAACCCCACTTTTTAAGAAGGGAGGGAGAGAGAAAACGGGGAATTACAGGCCAGTTAGTCTAACATCGGTAGTGGGGAAACTGCTAGAGTCAGTTATTAAAGATGGGATAGCAGCACATTTGGATAGTGGTGAAATCATTGGACAAAGTCAGCATAGATTTACGAAAGGTAAATCATGTCTGATGAATCTTATAGAATTTTTCGAGGATGTAACTAGTAGCGTGGATAGGGGAGAACCAGTGGATATGGTGTATCTGGACTTCCAGAAGGCTTTCGACAAGGTCCCACATAAGAGATTAGTATACAAACTTAAAAGTACACGGCATTGGGGGTTCAGTATTGATGTGGATAGAGAACTGGCTGGCAAACAGGAAGCAAAGATTAGGAGTAAACGGGTCATTTTCACAATGGCAGGCAGCGACTAGTGGGGTACCGCAAGGCTCAGTGCTGGGACCCCAGCTATTTACAATATATATTAATGATCTGGATGAGGGAATTGAAGGCAATATCTCCAAGTTTGAGGATGACACTAAGCTGGGGGGGGCAGTGTTAGCTGTGAGGAGGATGCTAGGAGACTGCAAGGTGACTTGGATAGGCTGGGTGAGTGGGCAAATGTTTGGCAGATGCAGTATAATGTGGATAAATGTGAGGTTATCCATTTTGGTGGCAAAAACAAGAAAGCAGACTATTATCTAAATGGTGGCCGACTAGGAAAAGGGGAGATGCAGCGAGACCTGGGTGTCATGGTACACCAGTCATTGAAAGTAGGCATGCAGGTGTAGCAGGCAGTGAAGAAAGCGAATGGTATGTTAGCTTTCATAGCAAAAGGATTTGAGTATAGGAGCAGGGAGGTTCTACTGCAGTTGTACAGGGTCTTGGTGAGACCACACCTGGAGTATTGCGTACATTTTTGGTCTCCAAATCTGAGGAAGGACATTATTGCCATAGAGGGAGTGCAGAGAAGGTTCACCAGACTGATTCCTGGGATGTCAGGACTGTCTTATGAAGAAAGACTGGATAGACTTGGTTTATACTCTCTAGAATTTAGGAGATTGAGAGGGGATCTTATAGAAACTTACAAAATTCTTAAGGGGTTGGACAGGCTAGATGCAGGAAGATTGCTCCCGATGTTGGGGAAGTCCAGGATAAGGGGTCACAGCTTAAGGATAAGGGGGAAATCCTTTAAAACCGAGATGAGAAGAACTTTTTTCACACAGAGAGTGGTGAATCTCTGGAACTCTCTGCCGCAGAGGGTAGTCGAGGCCAGTTCATTGGCTATATTTAAGAGGGAGTTAGATGTGGCCCTTGTGGCTAAGGGGATCAGAGGGTAAGGAGAGAAGGCAGGTACGGGATACTGAGTTGGATGATCAGCCATGATCATATTGAATGGCGGTGCAGGCTCGAAGGGCCGAATGGCCTACTCCTGCACCTAATTTCTATGTTTCTATGTTTCTAGAGATTTATAAGAGTGAAGCGATTGTAACACCTGATTGCAGATCCACTTCTGTGGCTGGCACAGAGAGTCGCCCGAGTTAGGCTGCCATCTTGGACCTAACGAACGTTTAAGCATGAAATTCAACAAGAGCCAGATGAAATATATCCCTGGTTGTTCAACGATACAAGGAAAGAAGTGGCAGAAAACTCTGACCACAATCTTCCGATCCTCCCTGGGTACATGACGGGTGCCAGAGAGATGGAGACTGCTAACATGGTACTTGTTTAAAGGAGAAGGAAACGATAAACCAAGTAAACCATTAATTAGTAACTTCAGTGTTGCACAAATTATAAGGGTCCCTTCTGAGGGACGTAAACCTTCATCTAGAAACCCACAGATTAATCAGGAAAGCAGCATGCCCTCACGCATCTGATAAACGTGAATTAGTTTTTTAAAGATGGAACAAGAGGGTCAGTGGGGGTAGTGTATTTGACGTCATCTGCAGGGATTTTAAGGCTTTTGACAAGAGATGGCAGACTGGCCAACATGTACAATTGTAAGAAACCCTAGGGTGATGAATGGTGAATTGGATCTAAAGAATAGCCTAATTCGGTTCCTATCACATATGACCTAAGATGGTTCGATGGTAGAAAGCAAAGACATGGTCATAGGTTTCCTTAGTGACAGGAAACTGTTACAAGTGGGGTTCTTGTTGGGGTTTTTTTGTCTTGTTTTGGTTAAATTTTAGTTTGTTAGGCTGTGTTATGTGTGGGGGAGTGGGGGTGAAACATGTTTTTTTGTCTCTTCCTTCGGGGGAATGCGACTTTTTCTTGTCGTATCCCCCTTCCCTGCCTCCGTCTGCGCTGAGGCCTAATGGCGGAGCTGGCGGTCTCCAACTGCGACCGACTTCGAGGCTCCGGAAGCAGAGCCAGCCAGGACTTACAACGCAAGGCTGGCCGACTTCGGGGCTGAGGCGGCGGTGGCCCGACTCAGAGCTGAGGCTGCGGACTCGGAGCTGAGGAGGCGGGACTCGGAGCTGAGGAGGCGGGACTCGGAGCTGAGGCAGCGGCAGCCCGACTCGCTGAGGCGGCGTTCCAGCTTTTGGCAGCGGCCCGACTCGGAGCTGAGGCTGTGGCAGCCCAACTCGGAGCATAGACGGCATTCCGGCTTTCAGCAGCGGCCCGACTCGGAGCGTAGACGGCATTCCGGCTTTCAGCAGCGGCCCGAATCGGAGCTGAGGCGGCAGCGACATCACTTCAGAGGTCCGCTGGACTGGAGGGCGGCATCTTCGGCCTGGATCGCCTCAGCGCAGAGGGAGAACAAGCAGGGAAGAGACAGAGACTAAGACTGTGCCTCCATCACAGTGAGGAGGTGCTTGGTGAACTCACTGTGGTGGATGTTAATTTGTGTTTATTGTATATTTTGTTATTTATTATTATTGTGTATGACTGCAGGCAGGGAGAGGGGTGGAGGAGAGGGGGAGGAGGGGGGGGTGGGGTACGGGAGGAGAGAGGGATGGGGGAGAGAGGTGTGGGGGGGAGGAGGGGAGGGAGGAGGAGGGGGGGAGGAGGGAGATGGGGTAGGAGAGGGAGGGGAGAGAGTGGGGAGGGGGAGGGGGGAGAGGGGTGGGGGGAGAGGGAGGGAGGGGGGGGGGGGGAAAAGTGGAAGAGTGGGTAGGGAGGGAGGGGGTAGAGGGGGGGGGGGGAGTGGTGGAAGAGGGACAGATGGGTAGGGGAAGGGGTGGAGGGTGAGAGGGGAGGGAGGGGGAAGGGTGGGGGAGAGAGAGGGGTGGGGGGGAAGGGAGATGGAGAGGGGGGGGGTAAGTGGGAGAGAAGTGGAAGAGTGGGGAGGGAGGGGGTAGGGGGAGAGGTGGAAGAGGGACAGAGGGGTAAGGGGAAGGGGGGCGGAGGGGAGAGAAAGGGAAGGGGGTGGGGTAGAGAGGGAAGGGGGTGGGGGGAGAGAGGGATGGGGGGGGAGGAGGAGGGGGGGAGGAGAGGGTGGGGGGGGGGGGGGGAGAGAGGGGAGGGGGGAGAGAGGTTTGGGAAGATGGGGTACCACCATGAGGTATCACCTCCAGTTTAAATTCCATTTGGAATATTTTGGAGGACCAAGAAACCAAGTGTAATCAGCATGATCATAAGATTATGTGATAGGAGCAGAATTAGGCCATTCGGCACATCAAATCTATGCCAATCAATCATGGCCGATCTCTCCCACCTAACCCCATTCTCCTTCCTTCTCCCCATAACCTCTGACACTTGTACTAAACTAGAATCTATCGCTGCCCTTAAATATATCCACTGGCGGCCTCCATAGTCTTCTGCGGCAAAGAATTCCACAGATTCGCCACCATGATAAATTGCTTGCATTTTTTTAATAATGACGAAGGAAAACTTTGACTGCCAGAAATCCATTTGGGAAGCGCAATAAGGCAAAGCAATAATAATTGTTTTGGAAGGAATAACAATTGTTAGAATAATTCTGAGGATCAAGCAACCTTGGTAGAGGAAAGTGGATGGTTGATGTTTCACGTCAAGATCTTACATCTGAATTGACAGTGTAGAGGGAAGGCAGTCAGTAAAGAGAAGTAAAGAGAAGTGAGATGGAGGGGTGATAGGTGATGGGTGGAACCAGATAAAGGGAAGGGGTTAGTACGATAAATTACGATAGAACTTAATTTTTCCCTTAAAATTGGATTTAGGTCTGGACTTTGACTGGGCCATTCGAACACATGAATATGCTTTGATCTAAACCATTCCATTGTAGCTCTGGCTGTATTTTTAGAGTAGTTGTCCTGCTGGACAGTGAATCTCCACCCCAGTCTCAAGTCTTTTGCAAACTCTAACAGGTTTTTTCCAAGATTGCCCTGTATTTGGCTCCATCCATCTTCCCATCAACTCTGACCAGCTTCCCTGTCCCTGCTGAAGAAAAGCATCCCCACAGCATGATGCTGCCACCACCATGTTTCGCAGTGGGGATGGTGTGTTCAGGGTGATGTGCAGTGTTAGTTTTCCGCCACACGTAGCATTTTGCATTTAGGCCAAATACTTCAATTTTGGTCTCATCTGACCAGAGCACCTTCCTCCACATGTTTGCTGCGTCCCCCACATGGCTTGTGGCAAACTGCAAACGGGACTTCTTATGGCTTTTTTTCAACAATGGCTTTCTTCTTGCCACTCTTCCATAAAGGCCCGATTTGTGGAGTGCACGACTAATAGTTGTCCTGTGGACAGATTATCCCACCTGAGCTGTGGATCTCTGCAGCTCCTCCAGAGTTACCATGGGCCTCTTGGCTGCTTCTCTGATTAATGCTCTCCTTGCCCGGCCTGTCAGTTTAGGTGGACGGCCATGTCTTGGTAGGTTTGCAGTTGTGCCATACTCTTTCCATTTTCGGATGATGGATTGAACAGTGCTCCGTGAGATGTTCAAAGCTTGGGATATTTTTTTATAACCTAACCCTGCTTTAAACTTCTCCACAACTTTATCCCTGACCTGTCTGGTGTGTTCCTTGGGCTTCATGAAGCTGTTTGTTCACTAATGTTCACTAACAAACCTCTTAGGCCTTCACAGAACAGCTGTATTTATACTGAGATTAGATTACACACAGGTGGACTCTATTTACTAATTAGGTGACTTCTGAAGGCAATTGGTTGCACTGGATTTTATTTAGTGGTATCAGAGTAAAGGGGGCTGAATACTTTTGCACGCCACACTTTTCAGTTTTTTATTTGTAAAAAAATTTGAAAACCATGTATCATTTTCCTTCCACTTCACAATTATGTGCCACTTTGTGTTGGTCTATCACATAAAATCCCAATAAAATACATTTACGTTTGTGGTTGTAACGTGACAAAATGTGGAAAAGTTCAAGGGGTATGAAAACTTTTGCAAGCCACTGTATAAAGGAATTCCATCCATTACTAGTGACACGGAGTAATCTTGTAGTCTATTGCAAGTTATGCTGGAACTGTGTACAATACAAGTTCGATCATAGGTTGGTGACGTATAGTTCTAATAGAAGCAGGCCGGTTACTCTGCAGATTGAGAGGGGGTGATTCATGAAGATGTTGCCAGGAGGGGGTTCCTCGGTGTGCACATCATTGAGGACCTCTCGAGGACACTGCACATGGACACAATAACAAATAAATACCGCCAACGGCTCTTTTTCCTGAGAAGACTGAGGAAGTTTGGCATGAACGCCAGCATCCTCACAAACTTCTACAGATGCACCATCGAGAGCCTGCTGACGGGCTGCATCACAGTCTGGTGCGGGAACTGTTCTGCCCACAGCCGCAAATCACTACAGAGAGTGGTGAAGGCGACACAGCACATCACTGGCAACTGTCTCCCAGCCATTCAGGACATTTCCCACCTGCGGTGACTGCAGAAGGCACACAGTATCATCAAGGACCGCAGTCACCCAGCACGCAGCCTGTTCTCCTTGTTACCATCAGGCAGACGATACAGGAGCATGGCTGCACCAACCACCAGACTTAAGAACAGTTTTTACCATTAGGCTTCTGAACTCATAAACACGTTTCACATCATATATGTTGATTATTTTGTTATTGCCTTTTTACCTTACCAATGTCATTTTAATCCTTGTAATATTATTGCTGAGGTGACCCGTTGTCTTGTCAAACACATTTCATTGTACCGTTCATTGGACCCTGTGTTAACCTACATATGACAAATAAAACTGAATTGATTGATTGGTTGGAAAGATGGGCCAGGGAGGAGAACCCCGGGCAGATCAGTGTGCGGGTGTCAGAGCAATGGAAATGGGAAAGGTTGGAGGTGATATTGAGTGATGTGGATGAACAAAGAAATGCATATGTGCATTGATCCCTAAGGAACTGGTTGATAACATGGTCAGTAATAAATAAGGAATGCCATCCTTCATTAATGACACAGAGTAATCTTGTAATCTATTGCAGGTTATGCTGGAGCTGTGTACTATATACATTTGGCCATAAGTTGGTGATAGTTCTAATAGGAGCAGTCTGAAGAAGGGTCTCAACCCAAAACGTCACCTTTTCCTTCTCTCCATAGATGCTGCCTGGCTCTCCAAGTTGCTCCAGCAATAGGAGCAGGCTGGTTACTCTGCAGAATGAGTGGGGAAGATCAATGATGATGTTGCCAGGAAGGGATATCTGTAGTCATGACTGAATAGGCTGGGGTTGTTTGCTTTTGAACAGAGAAGGTTGAGGGACAACCTAATTGAAGTGAGTAAAATGATGATTTAGTGGTCTGAGAAACGACTACTGGATTTTTCAACAGATCTTTATTCAAAAGTTCGATATCCAGCATACAAGTTCTCCAGACACATCTGCCCACAACGGTGGTCAGTGCTGAACTGACGCGCACATAGTGAAAAACCGCGCAAAACAAGCAGCCCCTCCCGAGTCACGGGATTGCGGCTTCCGAACGGCGGGTTCGATATCTGTGTGTGCTAGCAGGCACCGCTACATGGCCCTCCTCCCCCAGAATCCACGGTATGGAAACGCACAGGTAAACGGATGGTTCGACCGGAACGTGTAGTCTGAGGTCGCGGGGCGAGCGTAACATTAGGAACCGGTAAAACAGGACCGGAGGGGCGCGAAAAACGCGAATGAGGGACGGGCGTAGTCGGGTTCGCTCCCTACTATCTGTGCTGTTTGTGCGGAGTTTGTACGTTTTCCCCGTGACCATGGGGGTTTTCCCCGAAATCTTCTGTTTCCTCCCACACTCCAAGGCTTGGGGTTTGCACACTGGTATAAGTATAAATTGTCCTTAGTGTGTGTAGGCTTGTGATAGTGTACGGGGATTGTTGGTCGGCGCAGACTCGGTGGGCCAAAGGGCCTGTTTCTGCACTGTATCTCTAAAACTTAAAAAAATTACATCTGTCCTGATGGGAGGCCATTGAAGTGAATCTCCGCATTTGCTGTCTGACCCTTTGAGCATTTCCACCAATGCTTTGAGTTCAGATTCTAGCATCTGCAGAATTTTGCTTTTGTAATAACCCAACAATTATCTTTGCAGCTATCTTTTTCGGAACTCTAGGCCATGTATGCAAGAGGATTTGTTGAATTAATTCCACTGTTTCTCTTTTTAAGAATAATTACTTTAATTTGCTCAGCAATTCGACTCTTGATTCTTTCTTATTTCTGGAATCTTTGCTGTGAAAACAGTTCCAAAGAATGTGTGAACATCTCTTCTATTCCCTTATTGCATTTTAATAATTCTCTTGCTCTAACCTTCACTCCTTGTACTATATTGTACATTTAGAGCAGAATTTTGACTTCTTTTAAATAAATTTTTCTACTTCACTCACACTCTTTGATCTCATTTTTTAAACATCATTTAGAGTTTTCTAGGTCTGCAATAAAGCATGTTTGCATTAGCTCAGCTGTCAAGGTTCTCTTATTGTTCAGCAGAATGTATTTTCATTGATTAATATTTATTTCAATGTTATCCATTGTATACCTAATATCAAGCCATTCTATTCGTAATCCGCCAACTTTACTTAGGGCAACACAGCCATCATAGAAAATTTGTTTTCATTTGTAGCATTTTAGTGAGGTTGGAGGCGAGTGGTACCGTGACAAAGGAGATTGCAGATGCTGGAATTTAGAGCAAAAGGAAACAATCTACTGGAGTAACTCGGTGTGTCAGGCAGTGTGGAGGAAATGGGCAGTCAACATTTTGGGTTGACCATAAGACCATATGACAAAGGAGTAGAATTGGGCTATTCAACCCATCATGTCCATTCAATCCTTGCTAATTTATGTTTCCTCACAACCTAATTCTCATGCCTTCTCCCCATAACCTTTGGTGCACTTACTGAGTAAGAACATACCAATCTCTTACGGGGAACTGGAAGCAAACCGGAGATAACAACCCTGGAGGTCCTGCTTTTCAGCATTTTTCCGAGCTCTCTAAAGTCACGCTGCAGAATATTCATCCCCTTTTTTCCGACATCGTTTGTGCCAACATGCACTACCACTTCCGGATGTTCACCTTCGCCCTTGAGGATTTTCTGCACTCTGTCCGTGACATCCTGGATCCTGGCACCGGGAAGGCTGCACACCATCTTCGAATCCCGTCTGTTGCCGCAGAAACCCCTGTCCGTACCTCTCACGATGGAGTCTCCCACTACAATGGCCTTGCCTACCTTAGGCCTTTTTGGTTTTGGCTCAACAGCCCTATTCGCATCGCAAGCCAGTCCGCCGCTCACATCTTCTGTCCCAACAGCTTCTAAGCGGATGAACCTGTTTACAAGAGGTACACCACCCGGGGACGTTGGCATTCCATGCTTCCCTCCCTTTCTCACTGTCTCCCACCTTCTCTCTTCCAGTACCTTAGGTGTAACAATCGTAGTGTAGGACTTGTCGAGGAACGGCTCCATTTCTCGTACGAACCGGAGGTCATCCACTTGCTTCTCCAGTTCCCCAACATGGCCCTTCAGGAGCTCTACCTGGATACACTTCTCGCATTTGTAGCAGCCAGAGGCACCAGCGGTGTCCTTGACCTCCCACATACTGCAAGCATCGCACTGAATCAGCTTGCCTGACATCTCCTTCTTTCGTCTCTACCTCTCAAGCGTATTGCGTGGTCTCCTCTCCTCGGCCTCCTCGCCAAAGACTCTCTAGCCAAAGACTCACAGGGCACTTCCCTCACAAGGCCGCTCACTCACTGCCGCTCGCTAAGAGCTGTCCTGCTTAAATTGACTGATAAATTGCCTGATTTACCAATTTACAAAGCAAATTCCTCAGTTTTCAACTGTTTTCACCCCTCTGACTCACTTCTCTCCTCCCACTTGGGCTAGAGCCAATCAGTCGTATCTCTTGCTAATCTGCTGCTGCTGCTGCTGCTGTTGTTCCTCCCAAATCTACAGCAGTTCTGAACAAAGACTGTGCGTCCTTGGCCTTTAACTGTTTTCACCCCTCTCCTCCCACTTGGGCTAGAGCCAATCAGTCATATCTCTTGCTAATCTGCTGCTGCTGTTGTTCCTCCCAAATCTACAGCAGTTCTGAACATCTTTGGAGAACATGGATAGGTGATGTTTCGGGTCAGGACCCTTCTTACCTGATGCAGTAACGGTGGTTTAATTTTGGCCTCTTGCTCATGATCAATTTTAATTACACATCCATTTGTAAACTTGCCTTCAGCCACTAGGTCCCTGAGTTTGAGAATAAACTCCCTACACCTCCATGCCTTGTTATTCCTTTCATTGAATCAGGATTGTGTTGGCACAGAAGGATGTTTGGCCCTTTATGCTTCTCATAGGATAATCCTTTTAGTTCATCCCCTTTCCTTTTAACATAGTCCTCCTAGTTATTCCCACTCAGATGGCAGAATGGTGGTGCAGCAGTAGAGTTGCTGCCTTACAACGCCAAAGCCAATTTCGATACTGACTACAGGTGCTGTCTGTATTTGTACGTTCTTCCTGTGAACGCATGGGTTTTCTCCCCGTACTCCAGTTTCCACTCTCACTCCAAAGACATACAGGTTAGTAGGTTAATTGGCTTTGATAAAAATTGTAAACTGTCTCTAGTGCATAGGATAGTTCTAGTGTATGGGGTGATCATGACTCGATCACGACTATCTCTAAAGTCTAGAGTCAAGTACCAATCTAATTCCCCTTTGAAAAGGCTGATCGATTTTCCTTTGAGGCAAAATCTACCTTTAGTCAAATATCTTATCACCCTAGTAACTCCTTGAGGCATGGTATTTAATCTTTTTTGATAATGCTTCTACGAGGTGCTTTAGGGCATTTTGTCTTCCCACTGTGCAGTGTGAAAATACAGGTGATTATCATCAAACTGACAAATCTCTAAGAATTGGAAAAGAGCTGAATCACCCATGGAGAATAATTGGAGACAAAAAAAAATGTAGTTGCTGAAATCTTGAGCAAAAATCAAACCACTGGATGAATCAACTGGTCCAGTAGCACCTCATAGAGGTATGGGGTCATACAGAACGGAAACAAGACCTTTGGCCCAGCTTATCCATGCTGTCCAAGATGCCTCATCTATACTGATCCCACCCGCCTGCAGTTGCCGCATATCCCTCTATACCAGCATTTCTCAACCTATTTACCCTTGCGGAACCCTTGAAATAATGTTCATGTCTCAGGGAATCCTTACATTAAAATTATTATATATCTTTATTAATCTCTTTCTTTCTCTTTCATGAAGTTCATAAGGCAAACATAATATATTTTTCTGATAACTTGTTTAAGCAAAAAAACACGCTTTTCTCAAGTTTATGCAAAAAAAAAAACGGAAATCATACTGCTTGGTCAAAACTGCAGCAAATAAATGCAAACAGAACCTGGGGGGGGGGGGGGGAGGGAGAGGGGGAGGGAAGCGAGAGGGAAGAGAGGGCGAAGAGAGGGCGAAGAGAGAGGGGAGAGAGAGCAGATAGAGAGGAGAAAGAGAGAGAGAGAAACTTTTCATAAACTGACAAAAACATACATAAATAAACTTTACATCAACTAACAATAATGAACATAAATAAACATTTTTTAATTCATATAACTTCCCTAAATGATGGGTAAAATTTACTAAATAACATGGATGAATGAGGGACTGTACCTGCACGCCAGGAAGCACAGACAAGACTGATGGAGAACGTGCATGCGTCTGTACTCGAGTGAGTCACTTGATGATACACATATCCGTCATGTACAGCTTCTGTCCACTGACCATTAAAGGCCATTTCACACTGGCATCATATAGACGTCGCTAAATATGACATCTCTAAATATGCTAAATAGACTTTGCTATGCTGTACATTTATAATAAAATTACGAATATGAAATTAAACACAAAAATGACACAAATGCATTTACACATGCCTATTTATCACAATTTCTCTCGGAACCCCTAGCGACCTCTCACGGAACCCGAGCGCTCTGGGGAACCCCTGTTGAGAAACGCTGCTCTAAACTTTTCCTATCCATATACCTGTCAAAATGTCTTTGAAATGTTGTTATGTTATTTGCCTCAACCACTCCTCTGGCAGCTCAATCCATATACCCATCACACTCTGTGTGAAAAAGTTGCCCCTCAGATTCCTATTAAATCTTCACCCTTTTATTTCATTCACATTTAAACTATAATGTTTTATTATTAATGTTTAAAGTTTTATTTGTCATTCTTCGGAGTCACGTGAATGATTATGTGAAGAAGGGCGTCCGTCTGCGTGCGCGTCATTACGTCTGAACGCAACGCGCACGACGGACTGGCAGGCACTGTCCACTCAACCGTTCGGGATGGGCAGGTAAGGAAAGTTTAATTACTTACCTGCGTTCTTTCGGGAGGAGACGGTCTGCGGGGAAGTCGGCTGCCGAAGACCGCAGCATTTCTAGTGGCGGGCGACGGTCTTGTTCCCGACATTAGCGCCAGCAGCAGAATCGGCAGGAGGCTTCGTGCAGGAGGAGGAGCTCCATGGTGATCCTGCGGGACGTAATACCACCCGCAAGTAAAACAAACCCGTTGATTCAGATGAGTCCGGGGAAGAGGGATACCCTCCCTCAATGGAGCACGCTGAGGACGACTCCCACGGAGCAACTTATGGAGAAGTTGCTCCAACAATGATCTGCTCCAAAGGAGGGAGCTGTATCAGCACGGGCCTACAGCTCGCACATGGGGCAGCCCAATGTGTTCCCCATTGGAGGGGAAAGTACATATGGAAGAAACCACTTTGAATCAGAGTACAAAAGCAGGGGGGGGAACCTTCCCAGTGACAAGCAGAAGAAAGGAAGTAAGTTTTACTTATATAGCACTGTTTAAGTCAACTCACATTGACACCAAAGTGCTTTACATAAAATGAATAATAAGCTTCCATACAAACAAAAGAAAAGAAGTACTGCAATCATCCAGGTTCCACTGGGTGCTTCCCTGGATGGAGATCTAGCTAATTGACAGCCCGGGTATTATGGAGAACCCGCAGGCAGCGGCACCTGTTTCAGGGCTGCACAAATGTCTACTGCTCTGAGGAGAGGAGCATCCACGGTCAGTTTTAGCCTGACCCAAAGCAAGAACCTCATTTAGGTCCGCTGGAGGGGTCATGTCAGCGCAGGTATCCTCAGGGGCCTGCGGCAGCACCTGTTTTCAGGGCTGCCTACAAATCTCACTCTCAGTGGAGGGGAGTGTGAGTGATCAGTAGGTAACTGATCTCGAATTTAAAGTATGAATATCCGCATGCTACAAATGCCAGCAAGGGAACAGCGCTATCAGGGTGACTTTGGAGAAACCAGCCACCAAATCCTCTCTTCAGGTAAGACCAGTAAAAGGAAGCAAAAGCTGTCGGACCAATCAAGGTACCAATGACAAGCAAAACTTCATCAGTAGGCGACAACATACTCCACAGCTCCATAGGGGGAAAGCGGTTCACTGAAGCCGGTGGTAGCTTGAAAGCATGGGCACGGAAATATGATCAGTCGTCTTTCAAGGCAGACTGAGAATTATGGTCAGAATTGTCCTACAAGGCAGGCTCAGTATGATGAGGTTTTCAGACGAAGACCCAAGCAGAGGTCAGGAGAAACATGGAATCCACACTCCCTACTCCCAATCAAGGAGAGAAAAGGAACCCGCATCCGGGGCCTTTGGGCTTACTGCAAGAGGTAGCCATGGAGGTAGGTGGGTCTGGGTTTACTGAAACAAGGGATTGTGGACCAGTTACATGTTGGTAATTTTACTCTTGTGTTTTTGTTCAAAATGACAATAACATGAATTTCAGATCTGGTTTTAAAAAACAGATAATAACATGTGATTATTTTTACTGCACAACATACATAGGTTCCAAGCAGACTTGGAACTCGGACCGGAGTTGTCTTCAAGGCAGGCCCAGTATTATGGGCAAGATTGCCTTTCAGGACAGGTGACAGATGGAGGATGTCACTTCATCCAGGTTTAACTCATATGTGCAGTACAGACTTCCAGAACAGCAATTATGGATCTACAAAGGTCTCAGAACCACATAGTAATGGCATATTTGGAGGACATTTTCATTTTGGAGTCACCAAGAATTGGAAGAAGCATCAGTCAAAGCAAACCAAAACCCTGTTTGAAAGACTTGGTTACCTCATCCATCCAGTTAAATCAAAACTGACACCTACAAGGGTAATTGATTACCTAGAATTTACTATCAAAAACAGTAAATATGTTGGTGACTTTGCCTAGGGGCAAACAACAATATTTAATTAAGCCTGCTATGACCTGATAGTCAAATACTAGCCATCTATCAGGCAAACAGCGAGTTTGCAAATAGTCAAATAGTAGCTGCATTTCCAGCAGTACATCACGAGCCTTTGCATTACCAGAATTTACAGCGAGCAAAGGAACGAACACTCAGATTCCATGCAGGCCAAATTGGCAAAACTATGGATTGCCAGCAGAGGCCATTGTTGAATAACTATGGTGGATAACAAACGTGAGACAGCTCAAGGGAAATTTTGCTCGAAAGCCATCGAGAGTCATCATGGGGAGCCACAAACACAGTCTAGAGCTGTGGGGGCAGATGGAATGAGCAGGAGTCTGTAATTCCCCAACACATGGAATCAATTACCCAGAATTGTTGGGGGCACAATATGTACTCAAGGTTTTCTGTAGCAACATGCAACTGGTGCTTGTTCAAATTCAGATTGATAACACCACTGCGGTGGCATATGTCAATCACAAGGGTGGTGTAAAATCTGTATCTTACGACAGATTGTCGAACCTCATTTGGCACTGGTGTATCGAGAGGAATATTTGGGTAACAGTGTTCTATCTACGAGGTAGATATAACACGGTGACAGATGCTGGATCACGAATGTTTAATAACAACATAATGGATGTTGAATCAGGCAGTATTTAACGAGATAACTACACGATTTGGCATACCAGGTATTGATCTGTTTACATCTAGACTAAACCATGGGTTACCCAGATATGTGTCCAGCGAGCTGGATCCAGGAGCAAAGGCAGTGGATGCTTTCTCCCTCAATTGGGAAGGAATGCTTATGTATGCTTTCCGCCAATTTGTCTCACAAACCAATGCTTTGACCAAAATCAAGCAAGACTAAGTCACAGGCATATTGGTAGTGCCAGATTGGCCTACTCAAGCCTGGTTCCCCAAAAATTTTGGGAACTATAGTCCAGCCAGTTATGGCTGTACCCAAGAGCAGGGACGTCCTAGTGAACCCAGTTACAGGGAGTAATCATCCACTACATGAACATATTAACTTGTTGGTCTGCAGATTCTGAGGAGGCCATTTCAAGGTATAGGACTGTCTGAACAAATACAACACAGTTCGGATAACGGAAGTCTTGGAGTTCCTATCAACTCTGTACTATAACTATAAACAAAGTTATAGTGCAATCTATAGTGCCAGAGGCGCACTCTCCTCCTATCTGATGCTGGAAGCAGGGCACGGGTCGATAGGAACGCACCCCTTTACAACTAAATTCATTAAGGGAATTTACAATTTAATACCTCCAAGGCCAAGGTACACGGACACATGGGATGTGAGCGTGGTACTAACCCTACTTTGACCGCCTATAACTAACCCTGAAGGTGGTATGCTGACAAAGAATCCAGACACTGCAAAAGCTACGGTTGGACTACAGGACCACCAATATGAACAACATAACATTCGTAATCAGGAACCTGATAAAACAGAGCAGGCCAGGGATGAAGATCCAGTTCTTGGCATATCCATAGGACCAACAGTTGTGTGTGTGGTAACATACTAACACCACTATCTGAGAGTTACGGAGAACCTCAGAGGCTCAAAAGATTTCTCGTTTAATCTTACTATTATTACTGAATGTTGTGTTGTCACTTGCTAGCGGAGCACCAAGGCAAATTCCTTGTATGTTTCCATACTTGGCCAATAAACTTATTCATTCATTCATTGCTGAAGGTGCTCCTTCGTGTGTTATAGAGGGAGTGAGCTATATTGTCCAATATGTTCCGCAGTTTGATGAGCATCCCCCCCCTCCAAGCTCATCTGTAATGAATCCAACCCCACCCCCAGGATGGAGCTAGCCTTCCAGATGAGCTTGTTAATTCAGTTTTCGTCCGCTGCCTTCACTGTGAACCTTCACTATAACAGCAGTAATGTAATTCTCTTCTGGCAAGCCAACTGTCAGTTTAATTAAGATGACTGCAGAAAAACACTCAGAAGCAATCTACAAACAAATGTATCTAATTCATTCTCTCGGAACTTAAACTGGTAGAAAACTTATCCCTCAGGCAGTCATTAAAGTACCTCTTACTGGGGAACTGTGGCGTTTAACACTGTCCACTATTGACTCGTAAGATGGTCTTTTATACTGTTTCACAGCTTCACACTGAAAGAATAAGACTTGCATTTACTTAGCTTTTTTATTGTTCTCAGGATAACTTGTGTAGCTTCACGTACAGGGCAATCATTGAGGTATTTTGCAGGATAATTAAGCAGCAGTTTTGTGCAGAGTATGGTCCCATCAGCTACAATGTGATTTGACCTGATTTAGGCTTTAAAGATACTTTAGGCTTTAGAGATAAACCGTGGACACAGGCCCTTCGGTCTATCCGGTGTGCATTGACTAGCGATTGCCTTAAACTCCAAACTCCTTAAATTGTCCTAATGGACACTTTTTACAACTTACCAAAGCCAACTAACCTTCAAACCTTCTGTCTTTGGAGCTTGGAAGGAAACCAGGAAACCCGGAGAATTTCACGCAGTCACAGAGAGACTGTTCAGACAGCATCTGTAGTCAGGATCAAACCCAGGTCTCTGGGTCACTGGGTCAAGCCACTGTGCCATTCCTAAAAATCTATCTTTTTGTTTACTTATTCAAGGGATGTGGGCTTCGCAGGCTGAGAGCATTTAAATTGCCCATCCCTGATTGCCCTTGAGAAACCGGTGATGAGCTGCCTTCTTGAACCACTGCTGATCTTTGTGTGAGTATACCAACAGTGCTGTTAGGCAAGAAGTTCTAGAATATTGGCCCACCGCCGATGATGGAAGGGTGATATATTTCCATGTCAGGATGGCATGTGGCTTGTAGGGAAACTCTCAGCTGGTGGTGTCCCTATGCATTTACTGCCCTTGTCTTTCTTTAGTTTAGTTTAGTTTAGAAATACAATGCCAAAACAGCCTCTTTCGCCCACTGGGTCCCTGCTGACCAGCGATCCCCATACACTTGTTCTATCCTACGCACGAGGAACAATTTACAATTTCTACTGAAGCCAAGTAACCTCCAAATCTCGATGTCTTTGGAGTATGAGAAGAAACCGGTGCACCCGGCCCAAGTGGTCACGGGTAGAATGCACAAACTCCATACAGGCCGGGCCCAGAATCAGGATTGAACCCGGATCACTGCCACTGTAAGGCAGCAAATCTACTGTTGTGCCACCATGCCACCATCAACCTCCAGCCAGTAGAGGTTGTGGGTTTGGAAGTGATGCCTAGGGATGCCTGGCGAGTTGCTGCAGTACATCCTGCAGATGTTATAAGCTGCTGCTACTTGTGCCTTAGTGGTGGAGCGAGTGAATGGTTGTGGATGATGTGCTCATCTAATGAGCTGACATGCCAGTATAGTGTCAAACGTCTTGAGTTTTGTGGAAGCTGCATTCACCCAGGTAAGTTTTCTATTACTTTTAACTGTGGAACAAATACTGAGCTTTCAACATCTTCAAGTAGTGTTATGGGAATGGCAGTAGGCAATTACATGTTCCCATAAAAGCTTTCCCTCTTGTTCTCCGCCACACAACAAATGATTCTCACTGAAGCGCCTCTCTCACATTTACTGCCCATCCTTAACTACCTGAGTACAGACCAGATTGTTATGCTGTGTAGTCTGGAATGGCCATTGACGAAGGGTCAATTTCCTTCAATCTAGGTCAGGACTTTTTGCATCAAACATTATTTTCTTGTTATTTCAATTCTGGGTTTTTTGACAATAAACAATAGATAATTGGTGTAAGAATAGGCCATTTGGCCCTTCGAGCCAGCACCGCAAATCACTGTGATCATGGCTGATCATCCCCAATCAGTAACCCTTCCTGCCTTCTCCCCATATCCCTTGACTCTGCTATCTTTAAGAGCTCTATCTAACTCCCTCTTGAAAGCATCAAGAGAATTGGCCTCCACTGCCCTCTGAGGCAGAAAATGTCACATATTCACAACTCTCTGGGTGAAATAGTTTTTCCTCATTTCCGTTCTAAATGGCCTACCCCTTATTCTTAAACCGTGGCCCCTGGTTCTGGACTCCCCCAACATTGGGAACATGTTTCCTGCCTCTAGCGTGCCCAATCCCTTAATAATCTTATATGTTTCAATAAGATACCATCTCATCCTTCTAAATTCCAGTTTATACAAACCCAGTCGCTCCATTCTTTCAATATTATGACAGTCTAATGGCGCCATACAAACCGCCATCCTGGGAATTAACCTCATGAACCTACGCTGCACTCCCTCAATAGCTAGAATATCCTTCCTCAAATTTGGAGACCGAAATTGCACACAATACTCCAGGTGTAGTCTCACTAGGGCCCTGTACAACTGTAGAAGGGCCTCTTTGCTCCTAAACTCCTCTTGTTATAAAAGCCTGCTGTACCTGCATGTTTGCTTTCTGTGACTGATGAACAAGGACACCCAGATCTCGTGGTACTTCCCCTTTTCCTAACTTGACACCATTCAGTTAATAACCTCGCTTCCTGTTCTTGCCACCAAAGGATAACCTCACATTTATCCACATTAAACTGCATCTGCCATGCATCTGCCCACTCACCCAATCTGTCCAAGTCACCCTGCATCCTCATAGCAAACTCCTCACAGTTCACACTGCCACCCAGCTTTGTGGCATCTGCAAATTTACTCTTGTTACTCCTAATCCATTCATCTAAATCTTTAATGTATATTGTAAATAGCTACGGTCCCAGCACTGAGCCTTGCGTAACCCCACTAATCACTGCCTGCCATTCTGAAAGTGACCCGTTAATCCCTACTCTTTGTTTCCTGTCTGCCAACCAATTTTCTATCCATGTCAGTATCTTACCCCCAATACCATGTTCTCTAATTGTGCACACTCTCCTATGTGGGACCTTATCAAAGGCTTTCTGAGAGTCCAGGTACACTACATCCACTGGCTCTCCCTTGTCCATTTTCCTATTTACATCCTCAAAAAATCCCAGGAGATTAGTCAAGTATGATTTCCCCTTTGTAAATCCATGCTGACTCAGACCAATCCTGTTACTAATATCCAAATGTGCCGCCATTTCATATTTTATAATTGGCTCCCCACCACCGATGCCAGGTTAACTGGTCTATAATTCTCTCTCCGTCCTTTCTTAAAAAGTGGGATAACATTAGCTACCCTCAAAACCACGGGAACTGATCCTGAATTTATAGAACATTGGAAAATGATCACCATTGCGTCCATGATTTCTAGAGTCACTTCCTTAAGTACCCTGGGATGCAGACCATCAGGCCCAGGGGATTTATCAGCATTCAGTCCTATCAGTCTACCCAACACAATTTTTCCGGTAGTATCCTCTGTGGTGTCGGGGATGACGCCAGGTTTGGCTTTGACCACACCGATACTCGCAGTAGGGAGAATTTATGTGATATGTTTTATTTACAATGACAGGAAAGTCCAGGACCGCATGGAAGCGCTGTCGCTTGTCGTCTTGGTGCATGTGTAGTGCCGCTGGTGATCTCAGGTTTGGCCCGGCAGCTTAGTCCTGATCTTGAAGGAGGAAACGAGGTGGCGCTGGAGGTCTCAGGCTTATCCGGAGCTTGCACTGGTTGCATCACGGCCTGGTTGGAAATTCAAACGCTCAAAAATGAAGGAGGCTGTAGAAAGTAATGGACTTTGCCCAGTCCATTATAGCTATTGGCCTCCATTGCATCAAAGGGATCTACAGGAGTCCCATTTAGAGTCCCGTTCCACCATGGCACCCTCTCATCTTGCACCATCATCTCCAGCTTTCCTCCATGAACCATCAGGCTTTGAACCATCCTGTGCAACCCTAATCACAACCCTATCTTAGCACTAAACTACCATGGACTAAGATTGCACTACATCCTTTGGCTTGCATTATCATGGTATGGTTTACCTTGAATAACTAATATTTATTTATTTATTTATTTGGGGCCATGTAGCATTTAATGTGCTGTAAATATACAGCAAGCAAGAATTTCATTGTTCCAGTCCTGGGGCATTGTAAAATTACACAGTCTTGACCACCAAAGAAATAAATGATTACAGAGGGATGAATTCCTGGCAACTGCAGAACTGGTGCATCACCCAGGTAATTGCAGGGTGATATCTTAACGTGCGGAGTTTTCATTGTAAAAGTGGACAAAGGAGTTTGTAATAGTAAAAGTGATCCAAAAACAGAGGGGAAAGGAATTAACATTTCCAATACGTTATAGATGATTGCTTCAGTGTGAACGTAACCATCCGGTACAATTGCTGTTATGTAGACAATGGTGACCAGTTTGAATGTTCAAGGTAATGCATAAAAGCAAAGCTGTATGGATTTTGTTTTGGATAGTTTTGGTTGATAAAGGAAGCTCGATGAAGCTAGCAAAGAGCTGCCTTGTCTTTAGCTAGTATCTGAATAAATGGTCAGACTGTAAGAGATGAAGACTGAAAAATATTAGAAGTCTGTATATAATAAATTCCATTTTACATTATCTCAGGAGATAAGAACGTCAAACTAAAAACCTGTAAATGTTGCTGACGGGCAATATCCATAGGACAGCAACTAATCTCCAGTTGTTACTGTCATATAAAACAGCCTCTGGTATTCTAGGTTTTATAGATATGTCTATAAGCATTTTTTTTTCCTCTGGTCCTTTAAAAAGATAAAATAATTTATGTTATTTCCTCATAATGTGCAGTGGAGTTTTATAAACCTGTGTAATGCTGAGCTGATCATACCTGATGTAATGTCGTGACGGTCACAGGGATAGTAATGGAACACTTTCAGCCGAACTTAAAAGGGGAAATGATTGCAGTGTGAGATCAGAAGAAATCAGAAAAGCAAGAGAGAGAGCGAGAGGGAGGTGAATGCAGCCGGCTGAAACAGTTCTTTCACAGGAGCACCATCTATGTGGCGCAGCGGCGAATGGTGCTTATTTAATTCCTTAAGTCAATGCGAAGAACTTTGGAGGTTTCAGCTGAGTAATGCCACCAACCACTGATTTTTTTTTCCCAGGCAGGAATGTTGATGGAAGCTCAGAGGCTCTGAAGACCGGAGAGTCGAGGAGGGAGCCGCTAGCGGCGACGGACGCGAGGAGTCGGCCCGGTGGAGAGACCAAGGATGTCGGGTCACAGGCCTGCAGCAGTCTGTGGCTTGCCTGGGCTTACCTGGATCAGGGGGCACTCCAGTATTTCCAGCATGTGGACCGGACTTTGGAATCAAAATATGGTGATTGTGCATTTGTGGGTTGTGCAAAAGAATTTCACTGTGCTGTGAATGTGTGACAATAAAGAACCATTGAACCATTAAAAGGGAGAGATGCACTTTCCACTCATCCAATGGGTGACACTTCCTTAACCGTAGGAGACACAAGGAATCATGAGCAAAATATAAAGTGCTGGAGAAATTCAGTAGTCATGCAGCATCTATGAAGGAATGGGCAGGCGACCTTTTGGGTCAGGACCCTTCTTCAGACTGATCGGTCTGATATATCGGCTATCCATTCCCTCCATTGATGCTGTCTGACTTGTTGAATTCCTCCAGCACGTTGTGTTTAACTTAACAATTGAATTATGACTAGAGTTTGTGATAAGAAAGACACAAATTGCTTGAGTAACTCAGCGGGTCAGGCAGCATCCCTGGAGAACATGGATAGGTGGCGTTTCAGGTTGGAACCCTTCTTTAGACTGAATCAGTCTGAAGAAGGGTTCTGAGCTGAAACGTCACCTGTCCAAGCTCTCCAAGGATGTTCCTGACCTGCTGAGTTACTCCAGCAATTTGTGTTTTTGCTTGGTAAACCAGCATCTGCATTTTCTTGTTTCTGGAGTTTGTGATAATTTTCTTTTCTTGAGACATGAACATGTAGCCTCCAATATTGAGTTTCTACAGGACCAGCAGGATTTAGGAAGGATCGTTCATGCACAGACCACACAGCAACATTATTCGTCATCATTGAGCAGTCTATTGAATGGAACACGTCCCTCTACATCAACTTCATCGACTTTGAGAAAGCGTTTGACAGCTTTGACAGGACAACACAATGTGGGCGCAGCTAGATTATCTTGACTATGGAGACGACATAGCTCACCTTTCACAAACACAGATACAAATGCAGGAGAAGACGGCCAGACTCTCACAAAGCTGCAACAAAACGTGGTCTTATACCCAATACAGCAAAGACACAAGTGATGAGGATCCACTCCAAAACCAGCACCCCTATCTTTATGCACAGCACTGCTCTAGAGGAGGTAGAAACATTCACATATCTAGGCAGTGTTGTGGACATCACCAGAGTGGCAGATATAAGAAGTAGAATCAATGAGGCTAGGATGGTGTTTAACATGCTCAGGAAGATCTGGAGCTCAAAACACATCTCAAACAACACCAAAATACGTATCTTTAACTCAAATGTGAAACAGGTGATGCTGTATGGATCAGAGACATGGAAAGCAACAAAACACCCTACAAACAGGCTGTAAACATTCATTAACATCTGCCTTCGGTGAATACGTAACATCTGGTGAAGAGACAAAGTAAGCAATGTGGACCAGTGGAAAAGAACAAGCCAGGAGCCCATTAACTTACAAATTCGAAGGAGAAAATTGAGTTGGATTGGACACACATTCAGGAAACCTGCCACAAACATCACCCGGCAAGCCCTGAAATGGAACCTCCAAGGAAAGAGGAAACGAGGTCGCCCAGGAACAACTGGAGAAGAGGTGTCCAGACAGAAATGTCTGAGAGTGGGTTCATCTGGGGAGATCTTGAAAGAATTGGCAACAACCGAGTGAGGGGGAGGACATTTGTCAATGGCATATGCTCCCTAGAGGAGCAAAGGGCTTAAGAAGAGAGAAGAAGATTGAGTTGCAGGAATGTTTTCCGCTGGGGGAACAGGTGACCTGTTTCTTCAAAAAAACTCTTCAAGTATTTGACTGTGTGCTCAAACTGTTATACACACATTGGAAAATAACAGGAGTAGGCCATTCAGCCCCTCGAGCCTGCTCTGCTATTGAGTACGACGATGGCTGATCAGGCTTTCTCCCCACAGACCTCTGCACCCTTCCATCCACACACGCAAAGGATTGTAACCTCTTTCTATAGCAATGACATGTTACCGGTGATGAATTATTACCACAGGCACTAAGATACAGTGAAAAGTTTATATCATACATGATATGTCATAGCCTCAGAATTAAAGAACGGTCCTTTAGGAAAGAGATGAGGACTAAGTTCTTTAGTCAAGGCCTGGTGAATCTGTGGAATTCATTATCACAGATGGTTATGGAAGCCAAGTCAATGGATATTTTTAAGGCGGGGTAGATAGATTCTTGATTAGTATGGGCGTCAAGGGTTATGGGGAGAAGACAGAAGAATGGAGTTAGGATGGAGAGAATTTATGAGTACAATCAAGCCAAACACAAGTGCAACAGGTAGTGCAAAAAGAAAAATAACTGCAGAATATAATTTCATGGTGACACGACGTTCCAATTGTAGAAAAAGCACAAGTAAAAATCATGGCAACTTGGGAAAGTAGAACTACGGTGTGTACAAGATGGCACCCATCCCAGGCAACTTTCGTTGCTAGCCATAGAAGTGGATCTGCAATCATGCATTACAATCACCCCCCTCTTTTAAACCTCTACTCCGACAGAAATATTTCTTCCTGGCTTTACCTTGTTCTAAACGTTATTCACGTTATTCCCTCTTATCATGTATCTGTACACTGTGGATGTCTTGATTGTAATCATGTGTTATCTTTCTGCTGACTCCTTAGCATGCAACAAAAGCTTTTCACCGGCACACGTGACAATAAACTAAACTCAAACTCAAAGGAGCCCATTTCTTAACTTGTAAATGCATCGTATTTCCTATCATCACCTCTGGCTCAGAATCCAGGACATCCCCACCAGGAGCACCTCTTCCTCCTGGACAATCTGCTGTGGTTCAAGAAGCAGCCTCTCCCTTCCCCAGCCCAGCTAGGGATGGGCAATGAAATGCCACCTTTTCCAGCAATATCCATATATAAGAGAAGAAGAATCAGAGTAGGGGAATCGAGGACCAGAGGACATACAGTAGGTTCAAGGTGAAGGAGAAAAGATTTAATAGGAATCCGAGGGGTCACTTTTTCACACAAAGGATGGTGGGTGTATGGAACAAGCTGCCAGAGGAAGTAGTTAAGGCTGAGACTATTCCATCGTTTAAGAAACAGTTAGGCGGGTACATGAATAGGACAGGTTTTGAGGGATATGGACCAAGCGCAGGCAAGTGGGACTAGAGCAGCTTGGACATTGTTGGATAGTGTGGGAGAGTTGGGCCGAAGGGCGTGTTTTCACGCTGTATCACTCTATAACTCCATGCCTCTAATCCTCAAAATCTAAATTCCTCAAACCATCTAGCACCCAACGTGATGGGTTGGGAGATGATGGGGAGTATCTACAATTTTAGGTTTCTTGATATTTTCTAATGATATTCCGGGGCTATAAGCATGCATTGAAATGAGTTTATTACTGCTTTAGGCTTTTGATATTTTTTTAATGAAGGGATGTAGTTGGCACAGAAGGTTGTGTGTTTACATTGCTCATTTCTAGACAAACTCTATGTTGATGTATAAGTGATGATAATGTGCAGCCTGAACATGACAGTTTAATTATGTTGTTGTCGTGTACTGGAACCCTTCAAATGTCACCGACCTGTGCTATAAATTCACAGAGAGGGGGATTTCATTCATAGTCTCCTCTGACACTATTAGAGCACGTCAGAGCTGAAGTGCCTGACTCATTGTTTTGCAAAATGTCACAGTGCCCTCTCATTGTTGGATAGAAAACACGCACAACACACACACGTACACATGCACACACGTACACATGCACACAAATACCTGCGCACACACAAAACAGTGCTGCACAATTTATCATCACTTATGCACCAGCATAGAGTTTGTCTATAAATGAACAAATAAACACAGCATGTTTGAGAAAGAACTGTAGATGCTGGAAAAATCGAAGGTAGACAAAAATGATGGAGAAACTCAGCGGGTGAGGCAGTATCTATGGAGCGAAGGAGTAGGTGACATTTCGGGTTCAAGACCCTTCTTCAGACCAGGTCTAGAAATGAGCAGAGAAGGTCTATTGGTGTGTGCCAACTGTGTGTGCCAACTGGATCCCAGCTGGTTTACACCGAAGATAGACACAAAATGCTGGAGTAAACCAGCATCTGCAGTTCCTTCCAACACATATAAGCCAGGCTGGTGCATGAGTTCTCTTGCATGGGATTCTGACGAAGATTGGCAGACCCGAATAGTTAGTAGGACAGAACAGTAGATGCTGGTTTAAATCAAAGACAGACACAAAATTCTGGAGTAACTCAATCTGAAGAAGGGTCTTGACCCAAAACGTCACCCATTCCTTCGCTGCCTGTCCCGTTCAGTTACTCCAGCATTTTGTATATACTTTAGACCCAAATAGTTGACTGTTTCTCTTTTCACAGATGCAGACATGACTTGTTCCATCATTTAGTATTTGCATTTGTAGATTTCCTGCATCTGCAGTGTTTTGCTACTAGGTAAGTGCTCTGGCAGATACACAAGGGAAAGCTATGGTCCTGTGCTACACCTCCATGCAGCTTTTACACAGAATATAGAACAGGACAAGGCCCTTCAGCCCACAATATCCATGCTGAACGTAATACCAAGTTGAACTAATCTCCTCTGACTGCATGTGATCCATATCCCTCCATTTCCAGCATATCCATCTAAAATCCTCCTACCTGTCACTATCGTATCTGCTTCCACCACATCCCAGTGTGTTCCAGATACTGACTACTCTCTGCATTAAAAAAAAACTTGCTCCACACATCTCATTTTAATTTTGTCCACCTCATGTTAAAGTTATGCCCTTTAGTCTTTGACATTTCAATCTTGGGAAAAGGCTGTCTACTCCTGGGAAAAGACTGCCTCTCATACTTTTCTGAATTTCTATCAGGTCTCCCCTCAGCCTCCAATTCTCCAGAGAGAACAATCCAAGTTTTTTTACTGACTACTTTCCATTTTTATTCAAGCATCCCACATGTGCATATAAGTACTTTATTTGCTCAGCTATTTTGTGGTCCGCGTGAAACGTTAGCCAAGCTTTGGGAACTGAATAACAACTGAGCCCGATGGTGTCACAGCAGATTTTCATCACGGAGTCTCCAGAAGGCTCATAAATGAGTAGATACCCATGACCTTCGAAGGTGACTTTCACCTTGTGGAAGAGCAAATTTAAGTGACAATATATTTTGCGGATATAAAAACAATGAAACATCCTTCGGTGTTAAATGTAAGAATATCTATGCAAGCAATGCAGTGGAATTGTATAATAGCTTGGGGCTTAACAAGCAGCGACTAAAATTAATCATTTTCAGCTTGTTGCCATTGCAAAACCAAGAGGCTTATTTATATTTCAACATGAAAGCAAATTTTTAAAGGACACTTATGCCAACTTTATGACGTTCATATGAATATATTAAAGGTAAGGAGGCTTTGAAACCTCATTTCTCATGCAAGTCATTGGTGATTTAAATATCCACGTGGTTTAAGATTGTCTTTCTCCATATTTCTCAGTGGCAATTTCTCGACAAAAATTCTAATGCATAAGAAAGCAGGAGGCTGCAGAGAGTGATGAACTCAGCAATGGTCCATCATGGTCACAGCCCTCCCCACCATAGAAAGCTTCTGCATGAGGCTTTACCTCAGGAAGTCGGTATCTATCATCCGTACCATGGCCCATCCGCATCATGCCCTCTTCTCGCTTCTACCGCCAGGTAAGAAGTACAGAAGCCTGAGGTCCCACACCACACCAGGTTCAGAGGCAACTTCTTCCCTACAATCATCACCAGAGGTCCCATACCACACCAGGTTCAGGGGCAGCTTCTTCCTCAGAAGATTGAGGGGGGATCTTATAGAAACTTACAGAATTCTTTAGGGGTTGGACCGGCTAGATGTAGGAAGATTGTTCCCGATGTTCGGGAAGTCCAGAACAAGGGGTCACAGTTTAAGGATAATGGGGAAATCTTTTAGGACCGAGATGAGAAAAACATTTTTCACACAGAGAGTGGTGAATCTCTGGAATTCTCTGGGAGCAATGTGCCACAGAAGGTAGTTGAGGCCAATTAATTGGCTATATTTAAGAGGGAGTTAGATGTGGCCCTTGGGGCTACAGGGGTCAGGGGGTATGGAGAGAAGGCAGGTACAGGATACTGAGTTGGATGATCAGCCATGATCATATTGAATGGCGGTGCAGGCTCGAAGGGCCGAATGGCCTACTCCTGCACCTATTTTCGATGTTTCTATGTTTTTTCCCTACAACCATTACCTGAAGTCCCACACCACACCACGTTCAGGGGCAGCTTCTTCCCTACACTCCTCAGGTTCTCGAAATGACCTGCACTGCCGTGAGGGGAGAGGGGAAGAACAATGGACAATGGGGACCCGGTGTGGGGGAAAGTGGTATCTGATCAGCCCTGCTGCCACTTTTTGGATGCATTTTCTGCTTTTCAACCATTCATCTAATACACTTTTTGAAAATTGTTGCTACATTTGTGATCGCTATCCTTTCAGACAGCTCATTCCAAACATTAACAAGCAGCTGAATGCTTGACAATAATTCCCCTCATTACTGTTTGGTTTTGTGCCAATTGCCTGAAGTCCAAGTCCACTGGCACTGACCCTCCTGTTACTAGAAACAATCTTACCTTATTTATTCTATCAAAAAGCCATTACATCTTACTTCATTTTTCTATGTTCAATCCCATCTTCTGCTGTCTCTCCACCTTTCCCTTTGGAGACTTTCTTCAATGCATGTCGCTGTTCCCCCAACATTAACAGCTCAGTTGATCTCTTTGTCACCTCCGAATTGTTACAATCTCAGGCTGAACCAGACTGTTGCAAGCATGGACCTATCTGATCCACAAGATAGAGAAAAATGCTGGGGTAACAGCAGGTCAGGTAGCATCTAAGAAGAAAAGGAATTGGTGATGTTCCGGGTCGAGACAGGTCGAAAGTAAACTCAATGCTAGTATTTATTTCAAGAGTGCTTGTATACTCTTTGTAATGCTGAGGCTCTATAAAACGTTGGTAACACCGCATTTGGAATATTGTGAGCAATTTTGGGCACCATATCTGAGGAAGGATGTGCTTGCTCTGGAGCGGAGGTTTACAAGAATGATCCCAGGAATGAGTAGGTTAACCTGTGATGAACATTTGTCGGCACTGGGCCTGTACTCACTGGAGTTTAGAAGAACGATGGGGGACCTCATTGAAACATACAGAATAGTGAAAGGCTTGGATAGAGTGGATGTGGAGAGGATGTTTCCACTAGTGGGAGAGTCTAGGACTAGAGGTCATAGCCTCAAATTTAAAGGACATTCTTTTAGGAAGGAGATGAGGAGGGATTTCTTTCATCAGAGAGTGGTGAATCTGTGGAATTCTTTGCCACAGAAGGCTGTGGCGGATAAGTCAGTGGATATTTTTAAGGCAAAGTTAGATAGATTTTTGATTAGTGCAGGTGTCAGAGGTCATGGGGAGAAGGCAGGAGAATGGGGTTAGGAGAGCTAGATCAGCCATGATTGAATGGCAGAGTAGACTTGATGGCCGAATGTTCTAATTCTACTACTGTCACTTATGACCTTGCTGGTCTTTCAGCCTATTTCTCCTTCTATCGAGCTGTTCAACCTCCTGAGTGTTTAGCTTTCTCCAAGTTTGGCTGCTTGCACAATGTGGTATTGTGTCTATTTTAAGAACATCATGTATTGTACTTTTGTCTCGGAGGACAAATTATGAATAATAAATGCACCGTGGTGAGCTCCATTTTATCTTGGCACATCATGATGCATCTGTACAAGTTGGTGATGGGACCACACTTGAAGCATTGTGTGTAAGTCTAGTCATCCAGTTATAGGAAGGATGTCATTGGGTTGTAAATGGTGCGGAAGAGATCATGTTACCTAGGCTTTTACCTAAGAATCATAGAAACATAGAAAAATAGGTGGAGGAGTAGGCCATTCGGTCAGTAGGTGAGGTAAAGGGAGAGTTCAATAGGCTGGGACATTTTTGCTTGGAGCTGAGGGATGGCTTTATTGAGGTGTACATGATCATGTGGGACAAGGATAATGTGATAACTCTTTTTCCTAGGGTAGGGAATTCTATAGCTAAATGGCATCGGCTTCGATGATATTGGAGAGATTTAAGAGAGAGATCAGCAGTAACCTTTTAACTCAGTGGGGAGTTTGTATCTTGTATAAGCTAGAAACAGATACAGTTATTACTTTTGAAAGACATTTGGACAGCTATGTGGTTAGGAAGGGTGTAGAGGACAATAGGACACATGCTGGCAAATAGGACTAGCTCAGTATGCCAACTTGATAGGCATGGGGAGTATGGACTGAAGAACCTGTTTTCATATTGCAAAGCTCTATGATGATGACAATGGAGCAGAAATACGTGTGCTTAATCACTAATATAATATCATTAGTATATTGGCATTCAACTTTCGTCTTGTCATGAGCAGTTTTGCCTTCACTTCTGCAGATTTAAGCTCTGAAATCCCTTTCCCAAACTCCGCTGGTTCTCCTGCATGAAAATGCAGCTTGAAATTGACCTTATGTTGGGTCAGCTGTCCTAATGACTCCTTGATTGTATTTCATCCTGTAACTCACTCCCACATATCCAACATTCAAAACCTTTTTGAACCTTTCAATTAAATCCTAGCCTGTAACTCAGTCCCAAGTCTCTTCTATTGTACTGATACACAAGTAAAACTTTTTTAATATTAGATTCCAAACTGTAACACACTCCTAGACATCCATTATTTGATATAAAAATCATCTGAACTCTTCAATTAGATTCTGGCCTGTACTCACTCCTGGATATTTTTCTTGTTCTACATATAAATAATTTAAAGCCTCCAATTAAATTACAGCCTACAACTTACCCCTGAGTACCTGTCATTCTATCTATTCTGTATCTGAACTCTTGGTTTAGTTTCGAGGCTGTAAGTCTCCTTATTCTTCGGTCATTCCTCCTACGTTGATGAGTTTTGTTTGTCCATATAAAAACTATGTGATTCATAACTTCATAAGTTCTAGGAGCAGAATTAGGCCATTTGACCCATCAGGTCTACTCCACCATTCAATCATGGCTGATCTATCTTTCCCTCTTAACCCCATTCTCCTGCCTTTTCCCCCATAATAATAAAAATAATAATAATTTTATTTATAGAGCACTGTAAAAACAAACATAGCTGCAACAAAGTGCTGTACATCACTAATCATTGACAAAAAAGTTAATACACATCAAAAATAACAATCAAAATAAATAGTAGGAAAAGACACGTAAAATAAAGAAACATCAAAAACACCACAAACAGAAGCAAAGCCTCAGGCATGGTCAAAAGCCAGGGAGTACAAATGTGTTTTAACACTGGATTTGAAGATGGACAGTGAGGGGGCCTGTCTGATGTGCAATGGCAGGGTGTTCCAGAGTGCCGGAGCAGCAACAGAGAAGGCTCTATCCCCTCTGAGCCTCCGACTAGACCTCGGTACCTCCAGGAGCAGCTGACCAGCTGACCTGAGGGACCGGGCAGGAGCGTATGGGTGGAGCAGCTCAGAGAGGTAAGGCGGGGCGAGCCCATTCAGAGATTTAAAAACAAATAACAGTATCTTAAAATGAACTCGAAAGTGCACCGGGAGCCAGTGTAGGGAGGCCAGAATTGGCGATATGTGCTCCCTCTTTCGAGTCCCTGTTAAAAGGCGAGCAGCAGCATTCTGAACCAACTGGAGACGAGCCAGTGAAGAACGAGCAACACCAAAATAGAGCGCGTTACAGTAATCCAGCCTAGATGTAATAAAGGCATGGATTACTGTCTCAAAATGCTGCCGCTCGAGAATGGGCTTCACCTTCGCCAGCTTCCTTAGGTGAAAGAAGCTGGATTTAACCACCGCGCATATTTGGCAATCTAATTTAAAGTCACTGTCCATCCTAAAACCCAGGTTCACAACTGTTGGCTTCACGTACCTTGACAATGGACCTAAATCAACAAATGGAGGTTCACGGCAGCCATTGGGATCAAATAAAATCACCTCTGTCTTCTTTTCATTAAATCCAAGAAAGTTTAGGGCCAACCAGGACTTAATGTCATCAAGACAAGACAGAAGCGATTTTACAGAAAAGGCGTCTTCCCCCCTCAGCGGCAAATAAAGCTGGGTATCATCTGCATAACAGTGGAAAGAGATGCCATGCTTTCTAAGGATGGAACCCAGAGGAAGTATGTACAGCGAGAAAAGCAGGGGCCCCAGAATCGAACCCTGTGGAACCCCATATGACAGGGGAGCGGAAGAGGATTCAAACCCAGCAAGGCTAACACACATGGTTCTGCCCGCCAGATAGGACCTGAACCATCCCAGGGCACTGCCGCAGATGCCCACTAACTGCTGTAGCCGAGATAATAAGATATTATGGTCCACCGTATCAAAGGCGGCAGACAAGTCCAGCAGGACAAGAACCACACAATCCCCAGAATCATTAGCCAGGAGGATGTCGTTAAAAACCCTTAGCAATGCTGACTCCGTGCTGTGCATGGTTTTAAATCCAGACTGGAAGATCTCCCGAATATCATGCTCCTCCAGGAATAGTTTCAGCTGAGCATAAACAACTCTCTCCAGTAATTTAGAAATAAAAGGCAATTTCGAGATGGGTCTAAAATTGGCCAGAACAGATTGATCCAGGCCAGGTTTCTTAAGTAGTGGTTGAACTACCGCATGTTTAAAACTCACGAGGACAACTCCAGAACACAAGCTGCTGTTAATAATGGTAAGAACCGACTGCCCTATACTAGGGAAAACCTCCTTAAAAAGATGTGGAGGGACCGCATCACAAGGAGAACCCGATGGCTTAATATGGGAAACCACATCCTTTAAATACGATATAGTCACAGGCTCAAACTTGGCGAATACCACCAGGCAAGGGACCGAAACAGAAGGGTCAGAGGCAGGTGCTGAAATGTTAGCCCTTAAGGAAACAACCTTATCCATAACCCTAACTAATCAAGAATCTGTCAATCTCCAACTTAAAAATATCCATTTATTGCCCCACTCCTGACTGGGGCAATAAATTCCACAGATTCACCACCCTCTGACTAAAGAAATCCCTCCTCATCTCCTTCCTAAAAGTACATCCTTTCACTCTGGGGCGATGACCTCTAGTCCTCGACTCTCCCACTAGTGAAAACATCCTCTCCACATCCACTCTATCCAGGCCTTTTACTATTTGGTAAGTTTCAATGAGGTCTCCTCTACACCCTTGATTAGATTCTGGTCTGAAAGTCACTTTGAATATCAGCTACCATGTTTCAATGCAGTGGTAGCCAGGGGTATGTAAGTGGATACGAGTTGACGGTTTTGTCCATTTTTATGGAAATCCACGCTGTGTAAGAGTGGCATGGCCACAGAAACATGGAATAAGACCACCTTGGTCTGCCTGGAGATTAGTGTATCTGGGTATTAATATTTATGCATAGATTTACTACTGGTAATCTAATGACAACCTTTCCCACCTGGAAGCCTGATTCACATATTCAATATTCTGTAAGCAGAACAAAACAACAGGTTTCTTTCATTCTTTAATCAGTCATGACATTTGTTTCTATAACGATTTTTGTTATATTTTTGTTATGTTTATTAACCTATCAATGTACAGTGCAAGTTAACTACAGTACATGTAGCTTGGTAAGGTACAAGCTGATTCTTTCATTCAACAAGAATCACTGTGTTTATTGCTGCCAGTGTGGCTGCTAAAGTCAAATAAAATAAAGGATCTGAAATCACTGCTTCCTCGGCAGCATTTATCTCAATTACCACAGAACAGAACACGGCATGATCTCTCAGGCCTGCTGAAGATCAAAGAAGATATCCAGGGTTGTTAATCCTAATTACAGGCCATATCAAAGTGTAGTTGCCTAATGAAGCTTTGTTGGAAACAAGATGACTCAGTGCTATCTGCAACTTGGCTTATCTCTGTGCAGTTAAGCAAATTTCTTACTAATTACTGTACAACAATACAAGATGCCTCTTGGTCCATTAGGTTCATGCTAACCCCCAGTGGAGCAATTCCATTAGTCCTCCATGGTTCTGGAGAGTGGTGGTGCCTAAAGGCAACGGACCAACTGCAGTCCGTCTGTCTTTTTTAAAATTTTTGTCCCATTAGATGTATTTTTTTGGTTTTAATTTTAAATTAATTTTTAGCTGTGTATATGTGGGGGTGGGGGTGGAGGTGAAACGTTTAATCTCTCCCCTGTACCCAACTTTTTCCCTGTTGGGTCTCCGGTGTCGTTGGGCCTAACATCGTGGAGCCGGTGGTGGCCTCCAAGCGGAACCAACCAGTTGTGGAGCCTGCGGGCTCGCCATCGCAGAGCTGGCCGACTTCGGAGCGGGGAGAGTTGTGGTGGCGCGCGGCTGCAACCCGACTCCGGAGCTTCAGAGGCTCCGGCTGCAGGCCCGGTGGACAGGGACATCGGGAGCTTGCAGGTCCCTGGTGGGAGACCGCTTTTCGGAGCTCACTGCAATGGCAACTTCTCCCGCCAGAATTGCGGGGTTTAAATGACTCGGAGCGGTGCCTAACATCGCCTGGCACGGCTTAAACGGTCGCGGGACTTACCGTCGCCCGCCGGGGGCTTTAACATCGTGAGTCCCAGTCGCCGTGACGCTGCAGTTGGACTGCTGGACCGCGGGAGAAGAACAAAGGGAAGAGATAAGACTTTTGCCTTCCATCACAGTGAGGAGGTGTTGGAGATTCACTATGACGGATGTTTGTGTAAATTGTGTTAAGTGTGTGTCTTGGTTTTTGTTTGCAATGTCATGACTGCAGGAATAAAATTTCGTTTAAACCTTCTCTGTTGGAATGACAATAAAAGGCATTATATTCTATTCTTATTCTCTCTCACATGCCAACCAGATCCCCTTTGATTCTTGGTGTTCAAGAAGGAACTGCAGATGCTGGAAAATCGAAGGTACAAAAAAAAGCTGGAGAAACTCAGCGGGTGCAGCAGCACCTATGGAGCGAAGGAATTAGGCAACGTTTCGGGCCGAAACCCTTCCTCAGACTGCGGAGACTGCAACCAGATCCCCTTTGATTTGTTATACTATTAACTCATACTGAAGTGCCATTTACAGCAACTAATTACCTTTCCAACACCTCGTTGGGATACAAGAGGAAACTGGGGCCCACCTGGCAAATCTGGGGAAACTTCTACGTCGTGGAAAGAGAATGAAAATTCCACACAGGCGGAAGCCAAGGTGAGGATCGAACCTGGATCCCTGGAGCTGTGAGGAAATAAATCCTTGAAGTGCCCATTGGCATTTTAATGAGACCGAAGGCTTCAACGTCCAGATTGTGCATAGTATACATGATAGCGCAGCGGTGGAATTGCTGCCTTACAGTACTTGCAGCGCCGGAGACCCAAGTTCGATCCCGACTACAGGTGCTGTCTGTATGGAGTTTGTACGTTCTCCCCGTAAACGGGTGGGTTTTCTCCAAGATATGTGTAAATTGTCCCTAGTGTGTGTAGGATAGTGTTAATGTGTGGGGATCGCTGGTCGATGCAGACTTGTTGGACCAAAGGGCCTGTTTCATGCTGTGTCTCTAAATTAAACTAAACTAAACTGAACTAAATGCTAATCATTGCATCATGGATCATCTTAATAGCATTGCATTCTCTCTCTTTGTCGTGGTACTTTATAACTCAGTGAGACCAAAAGAAGGGAAATTATTAATTTCTTGTGACAACATTGTTATTGATATTGGTATTAATTTATTATTGTCACGTGTTGAGATACAATGAAAAATGTTCTTTGTGCTGTCTAGGCAAATCATGCCATATATGAGTACATCACATAGTGCAAAAATAAGCACACTGCAGAATGTGGTGTTACAGAACAAATGCAGAATAAAAGTGCAAGGACTGCAATGCAGTAGATTGGAAGATCAGGAATTCATCTCAGCTAAAATTAGAAATAGAGTACATCAAAATTATGATGAGTAACTACATTATCTAGCACATGACGAATTCTCCAGTCAACAAAGTTAAAGTCAAACCATTAGAAACAAGGGATTGCAGATGCTGGTTTCGACAAAAGGACACAAATGCAAGAGTAACTCAGCAAGTCAGACGACATCTCTGGAGAACATGGATAGGTGATGTTTGGGGTCGAGACCCTACTTCAGACAGAGTCTTAAGTAGGATCTCGACCCAAAGAGTGACATGTCCATGTTCTTTAGAGATGCTGCCTGACCTGCTGAGTTACTCCAGCACTTTGTGTCCTTTAAGGTAGAACTATCCTTGATATTATGGTCACTCCAATATATTTGTTAATTACTAGGGAATTCAAACTCTTTAAAGCACTTTGCACTTGAAAGTCATGTGGACTTTCCAGGAATCCAAGGTCAGGTAAACTATGAGTTTAATGTAGTTTGTCTTGATTAGTGTTTTCACGGAGTGTAATTTCTATTCTTTATGTGGCAGTTCAGTGTAGCAGCACACTATCGTTTATCTTGTACTGTTATTGGGAATCGCAGCTAAGGCCAGCTTCTTCTAAGGCCTCCCTCGGTAATGGCTGACCTTGGGTGTCTCCAGGGTGCTATTCCCTATATGGAGGACGCCTGTGCATGACTTTGTTTAACGTGGGGAGACTGGTGCACAGACAGCCACCCCACGGTCCTTGTCAAATCTGGATCAGGATCCAGTGGCATGGAAACTTATATGGCCACAGGGAGAAGATGCAAATTCCACACACATGGCACTGGAGATCAGGATTGATCCCAAGGTACTGGATCTGTGAGGCTGCAGCTCTACTACCTAAACACTTTGCCAGGTACCTGTAATTTCTGCTCTGGAAATGGAAACTACCAGATTTAAGAGAAGTTAGGCTGCATTTGTTGGAGTATTGTGGCTGTAAGAGTGGTGAGAGTGAGAGTGGTGAATCTCTTGAACTTGAATGGCGGTGCAGGCTCGAAGGGCCGAATGGCCTACTCCTGCACCTAATTTCTATGTTTCTATGTTAAGAAGGAAAGAGGCCAAAAAGTGGGCAGGCGATAACTCTGCAAGTTAGCATTAAGGAAAATCCAAAAGATTTTAAACGTATGTTAAGGGGAAAAGGGTAACGAGAGAGAGAATAGCACCCATCAGAAACCGAAGTGGTCATCTGTATGTGGAGCTACAGGAGATGGGCACGGTCCTCAATTAATATTTCTCTGCTGTTTTCATCGTGGAGAATAAACATGCAAGCTGGGGAATATGGGACAGTTAGAGCAGGTGTCTTGAGGACTGCCCATAATAAGGGTTTTTTGCACAAATCAGTTAAACTTCACATCTTTGGGTCATGAGAAGAAACTGGAGCACCCTGAAGAAACCCACATGATCACACGAAGAACTTGCAAACTCCACACAGGCAGCACCCAAGGTCAGGATTGAACCCAAGTCGCTGGAGCTGAGAAGCAACTGGCTGCATCACTTTGTCAAGGTGAGGACAAATGTAAAGTGGAGATACAGCACCTCGTATTCCTGCTGAGTAACTTACAACCCATACACCGTGAACATTGAATTCTCCATCTTCAGGTAATCTTCATACCTCTGTTCCTTTCACTTTCCTTGTGATCCACCCTCTCCTTTCCAACCCCACCGCACCATCCCAGCCTCCCTGCTAACCAATCTATTTCCCCTCCCCCGCCTGCTTCCATCAGCCCATCACCCACACACTCTATTCACTTGATCCTCTAACCCTTCCTCTTGCCTCACGGTCCATCCATCCAGTCTCCCTTCCTCATCTGGTTCCACTCAGCATCTTCCTTTCTCTTCATATCCGATAACCTGCAGCCTCCGTCTATCACTTCCTGGCCTCTGTTACTCTCTCCATCCTTCCCTCCGCCACCTGAAGTCCATCTACTAACCAACCCCCTCCTCACATGGTTTCACCTAATGCCTGCCAACCCCTGCCTCATCCCACCCCCTTCAGCACCTTTTACTGGTTACCTCTCTTGTAGAATCTCACTGTTGACAGAGGGTCTTGACCCGAAGCATCCACCATTCCTTTCCCTCCACAGATGTTGCCTGACCCACTGAATCCCTCCAACAGCTCTTCTTTCTTTCTTTCCAGACTCCAGCATCTGCAGTCTCTTATGTCTTTTTACTAATTATCTCCAGCCCTGCAAAATGCCATGAACATTGGATTTTCCATTCTGCATCAAAGATGCCACAAATGAAAGCTTAAATAAAGCCATTTACTTTGATATGATGACTAAATCGCCGAGGTAAAGTGGGAGGTTTAGATCGATTTAGTACTCTTCTTGCATTGCCTTTGAGCAGCTTACTCAGTCAGCTCAGAGACATCTATATGAGCAATCAAGAACGAATGAAAAAGGAACTGATGCAGTTTCCTCCCATCACAATCAACGTGCTATCGTTTCCCATTGTAGACATATTTAACCCTCATCGGAGAGAGGAGGAGAACTTCTTCAAACTAGACATATTGGGTTCTGAAGAAGGGTCTCGATCTGAAACATCACCCATTCCTTCTCTTCAGAGATGCTGCCTGGCCCGCTGAGTTACTCCAGCATTTTGTGTCTACCTATCATTTTGCATTGATCCATGTGCTTTGATAGTGGTGTTAAGAGGCTTTTAGATAGGTACATGGAGAAGCAGCGAGTGGACGGTTGTAGATCATGTTCAGGCAAAGATTAGTTTGATTTAGCATTATTTTTTTCACAGACATTGTTGCCAAAGGGTCTATTCCTGTGCTGTACTGTTCTATGTTCTATATTCTATGAGCTTAATTCTGCAAAGAATTTCTCAGAGGTTCACATGTTGTCTTCTGACCAATGCCCAAATTACAAGAACATTACAAGAACATTACAAGAACTGTTCCAGAGCCGCTGTCTGAAAAACAAAGCTCAGAGAATTGCTAAGGACAAACTGCACCCCCTCCACATACACCTGGATCTCCTGCCATCAGGCAAGAAATATCGCAGCATCAAAGCCTGCTAAACAGCTTCCTGCCACAGGCTGTGAGGCTGCTAAACAGTCACTCTGTACTCACAGTCACCTGATTCTGCGGCTTGGCACGGACACTTTAATAACTGGCACTGCCTTCGGACTGATCGGCGCTCAAAATACATATATTCACTGTGTCTCGCTACATGTGACAGTAATGAAACTAAACTGCAGCCACTTTAATAACTGGCACTGGCCACTCAAATCAGCTGCCCCGGACATTTTTATGATTGGTTTTACTGTATTTTAGCGTTGTTGTTTTACCTGCTTTTAACTATTTATACTGTTCCATCAGGGACTGGATTGTTTTTAGTGTTATTATGTGTGAAATGTTTTAAATTCCATGTGCGATGCTCCGGTATTCCCTGGGAAACATCTTTTCATTTTGCACTGTACAACTGTTGCTTGCAAGATGACAATAAAGGCTGATTGATTGATTGATTGATTGAAATTCGATCCTCAACAATCCCATTTGCTGAAGATAGATACAAAATGTTGGAATAACTCAGCAGGCAGAAAATGGAAAAGTGATATTTTGGGTGGAGACCCTTCAAAATTTCTCCAGAGCTACTGCCTGACCTGCTGAGTTACTCCAGCATTTTGTGTTTATCTTTTTTTTATAAACCAACACCTGCAGTTCCTTTTTGTTACATAATCCCATTTGCTGCATCATCACATCATCAAGGGAGGAGGAAAACTGTGATGGGAATGGGAAGTTGTGACTAGTGGTGGATTTACGTTTATTCTGTATCATGATGAGGTGAAAGGCGCTGTACCATTGCAAACCTTTCTTCTGTCTGGTGACAGCAGACAGCTGTCGCAGCCCATTTGCTCCTCAACGTTTATGTGGAATTTAACATCTGGTTCATGCTTGCTCTGCCCAACCATTTCTATGTGAGATGTAGCTTAAGATCAAAGTGAGACAAGATCAAAGTGATTGATGATAGGACAAATCAAGATAGCTAAAGGGACGATGTTATTAAGCTGGAAAGGATGCAGAAGAGATTCACAAGCATTTTAATGATACTGGAAGGGTTGAATAACAGAGTCTTAGAGCCATTCAGCATGGAAACAGGCCTCTGCACCCAACTTGTCCATGCCGAGTAATATGCCCATATATGCTGATCCCATTTGCCTGTCTTTGACCTGAGTTATAAGGAGAGACAGCATAGTCTGGGGCTTTATTCATTGGAATATAAGAGATTGACCAAATAGAGTGATATTACAAGGATAAGGTAAACAATCACTCTTTTTTCCAGGATAGGGAGTTTAAAAATAGAGGGCATAGATTTTTAGATGAGAGGAGAAAGATTTAAAAGCAATCTGTTTTTCACACAGATGGTGGTGGGTACCTGGATCGATCTGCCAGAAGAAGTAGTAGAGGTGGTTACAATGACAATATTTTTAAAAGCATTTGGAAAGATACATGCACAGGAAAGCTTGCAACATGAGTCAAAAGAAGGCAAGTGGGACTAGAGATTCTTGGTCAATTTGCTGTATGAATCTATGACTCTCTGAATGTTTTTCTGAAGGGCGGCACAGTGGCGCAGGGTTCGAGTTGCTGCCTCACAGTACCGGAGACCCGAGTTTGGTCCTGACTACGGGTGCTGTCTGTATGGAGTTTGTACCTTCTCCCTGTGACTGTGTGGATTTTCTCCAAACCTCCATAACGTACAGGGTTGTAGATTAATTGACTTCTGTAAATTGGAAATTGTCCCTAATATTTAGGATAGAGGTAGTGTACGTTTGATCGCTGGTCAGCGCAGTCTCGGTGCACCAAAGAGACAGTATCCTCGCTGTATATCCAAAGTCTAAAGTCTAAAGCCTGATTTGCAGTCCTCAATTTGATTTTGATTCTAACAGGGAAACAATGAAGACTTGAATGCAGTTGATTGGTGTAATTGTTGCCAAGAAACCTATTGATATTGTCTACAATTCCAGATATGTGGAATAACTCCCATTATAACTGCAGGGCATTCTCTGAAACGTAGCTAGATTGCAATTAGCATTCACAATCAAATTAGAGCAAACTGAAGATCAGCTTTTTCCTTGAGCTTTCTGACTAGGGATCTAGAGCAGAAACGTTAAAGAATTAATTGTGCTAATTAGAAATATTTTTAGCGAGGCAGATTAACACGATTAAATGCATTGTTCCTGACTCATAATTTGTTCATTAAGTTATAAGATACACCAGTAATAAAATTGGTGAAAAAGATTTGAAAAATCTTTCCTGAATCCTCCAATTTGAAAAGCAGCACGGACCTCAGCTGTAACATCTTTTAAAAGTTCTGACAACCGGGGCTCCTTATTTAATATACTTACACTGGGGATAGTTTAAAGGAGGTTACTGGGAATAAATAACCTTTGAAGATGAACAGATGCTCTGAATGAGTAGAAGGGGGGATACTGAGAGGACGATTCCCCTGTTGGAGGATTGTAGAGCTAAGGGAAGTCATTTCAAAATTATAGATTCCCCCACCTCCCTCCCCCCATTTAAGATGGAGAGGAGGTATTTCTTCTTCTCATGGAGCTTGTGAGTTTTGGTAAACTTCTAGTGTGCAGATAAGAAGATAATGTGGGAAATCACACGTTATGAAGAAAAGGCAGGAAAGAGGAAGCTAGACACAAAAAGCTGGAGTAACTTAGTGGGTCAGACAGCATCTCTGGAGAAAAAGAAGTTTCGGGTCGAGACACTTCCAGTCATGATCAGAACAGCTATGATCTTAATGAATGATCGAGCATGAGAAGTCAAACACTAGGAGGTACGAGCAGTAATAGGCTACTTAGGCCTTCAATCCTACCTCACTATTCAATTTGCCCAGGTTTGAATTCCTTCTCTGTGCCAGAACCCTAGAGCCCTCATTTTCCTGATCTTTCCAAAGTTTATCCTCCTCCACTTTAAATATATCAAATGATATTGCTGTGAATCCCAGAATTTCACTATTCTCTACATCAGGAACTGACTGGCCGACATAAGTTGTCTTGAAGCAGGAGGTTGCCGAGACAACGGGCGGTGGTCAGGTGATGGAAATGTTGATTGTTTAAGTGAGATTTTGTAGGAAAGGTGGGGAGAAAAATCCACAGAGACACACTGGTTACACGGCTATCCACCATCCTTACCGAACCAATGCATTGCAACACAACTTCACACTAACTACCCCCCAGAGCACCAAAAGTGGATGGCCATCAAATCCCCACCCCGCACATTTGAGAGGAAGGTATACTTTAACATTTCCATCCCCATTAATTCATTCTTCCCAATCCATTGTCCAAGATTTCAGCCCACGATTGGGAGAAACTCCACCAATAGCTTGTGTTTAGTAGTCATGGGCAATGCAACAAAATCTACATACATCACATACAAGAATCTACATACAAGAAGAAACATCCTCTCAAAATCTATCCTCTTGACTCCCACAGAATTTTCTAAGTTGCACTACAATAATTTCTCATTCTTGCAAATGTCAATGAATATTAGAAAAATAGTAGAAGGGAAAGTGTTTAGAGAGTGTGCAAAAATAGGAAGTGGATGAGACCAACTGGATAGCTCAACCAAAGGGCAGGAAACAGATTATTTTATTAGTTTCAATGCTACATCATTTTCTCAGTCTGAATCCATGGCTATTGATTCTGGCGGTTTGATGTGAAGCCGCAGAGTCATAGCACGGAAACAGGCCCTTCAACCCAACTCGTCCATGCTGAAGAAGTTGCCCAACTTACCTAGTCCCATCTGCCTGTGTTTGGCCCATATCCCTCTCAACCTTTTCTATCCAAAGCGTCTGTCCAAATGTCTTTTCTACATGAAGCAAGAAATGGTTGGACATCATCTCACTGCATTTCTTCGGATTAGTGCCCCTTATGTGGCTTTTCAGGCAATTAGCCTTTTCAAATGTCCTGTTCTTTAATAAAAAAGAGACTCATTGAGATCCATCAGCTTTTAATTACATTCCCCTGACCCCTGCCAATTTGATGGAAGTACATCTTTATATCCAGATTCCCCAGGAAATTAAATTAGCCATTAGGACACAATCATTCGCACTCTTTCTAAGGACAGCTAATTTTCTGATAGTGTTCTCTCCTTCTGTTAATAAGACTAATTTTAATGAAAAAAGAGACATTGAACGGCAGCATGCGCACTCCTGCACAATGGATGAAAGCAATGTTTACTTTTAATTAAGTTCTGCGATGATGGTGTAAATGCTTGAATCATTCCTGGAGGGAACTCACGGCAAAGGGGAGGATAGAAATGACTCTGTGTCTACTTTGTTAAAACTTAAATTAAAAACAAAAGTTCCTGGAGTTACTTATCAGGTCAGGCAGCAACTAGGATTTGTGGAACAGAGTCAATGATACGATACGATACGATACGATACGATATGATAGAACTTTATTTATCCCAGGAGGGAAATTGATTCTCCAAAAGCACAACATACATGAAACATGAAATTAAAGCGATGAGTGGAAAGCATTTTGAACGGCAAAGATGTGGGATGGGGGGGGGGGGGTCTGGAAGGGGAGTCAGTCTACCCCACGACAGAAGGGGGAGGAGTTGTACAGTTTGTTAGCCACTGGGAAGAAGGATCTCCTGTGGCATTCTGTACTGCATCTTGGTGGAACCAGTCTGTTGCTGAAGGTACTCCTCAGGTTGACCAGTGTGCCATGGAGGGGGTGAGCTGTATTGTCCAAGATGTTCCACAGTTTGAGGAGCATACTCGCCTCCAATGCCATCTTGCATGAATCCAACTCCGCCCCCAGGATGGAGCTAACCTTTCTGCTGAGTTTGCTAATCCGACTGGCGTCCGTGGTCTTCGCCCTGCTGCCCCAGCACACGACAGTGAAGAAGATGGCACTGGCTACCAACAACTGGTAGAACATCTGCAGCATCTTACTGCAGATGTTGAAGGAGCGGAGCCTTACAAAAAGTGCAGCCGGCTTCTTGTACAGGGCCTCAGCATTCCTTGACCAGTCCAGTTTACTGACCAGGTACACTCCACGGTATTTGCACTCCCTGGTAAACTGCACATCCACACCATTGTTGGAATCAGGGCACAGGAGTGTTCCTCTCCTTTCAGGCCAATGATCTTCACAGTTTTTGCCCATCCTGCTGATTACACCCAATGCAGAAAGGTGCAGCATCCTGCACCAGTGCAAAAGGAGCTGCCTCCTGCACCAATGCAGAAACAGCTGCTTTTTGCACCTGTGCAGAACTTGAGGATTTCATTAACTTCACCACTAACTTTCACACTGCCCTCAAATCCAGCTAGACTATCTCTGACGATTCTCGTCACTTTCTTGATCTCTCTGCCTCCATCGCAGAAGACAGACTATTGAGTAAAGACTTCTATAAACCAACTGACTGCATTAGTTATCTGGGCTACCACAGTTATCTGGGATGGGTTTTACTGCCACCCTGCTTCTTGCAAAGACACTGTTGCCTACTCTCAATTCCACTGCCTCCGTCACACTTGCTCCCAAGATGAGACTTTCCATTCTAGGATATTCAAGATGGCTTCTTTCTTTAATAAAAATGATTTCCCCCCTTTCTGTCATAGATAGATCCCTCATCCATGTCTCCAATGTGTCCTGTAGTTCTGCTCTTGCTCCCCCTCCCCCTAGACAGAATAGGGATAGAGTTCCCCTGGTCCTCACCTTTTAACCCACCAGCCATCACACTCATATCATATAATATCATATCATACTCCCACATTTCCGGCACCTCCAACGTGATCCCACCACTAATCACATATTTCAATCCCCACCCATTTCCGCCTTCTGTTGAGACCACTCCTCATCTCTGGCTCACTCATCCATACTCACCTAAACCGCCCACTCCTCAGGTACTTTCCCTGCAATTGCAGGAGATGTAACACCTGTCCCTTTACCTCCTCCTTCGCCTCCAACCAGCGAGCCAAGCAGTCCTTCCAGGTGAGACAGAGGTTCATGTGCACCTCCTCTAACCTCCTTTATGGCATCTGGCTTTCCCGATGTGGCTTTCTTTACATTGGAGAGACCAAGCTTAGACTCAGCGACCATTTCACTGAACACTTGCGCTTGGTCTGCCAAGGCTGTCAAGGTAGCACGGTGGCGCAGCAGTAGAGTTGCTGCCTTACAGCACTTACAGTGCCGGAGACCCGGGTTCGATCCCGACTACACACGCTGTCTGTACGGGGTTTGTACGTTCTCCCCGTGACCAAGTGGGTTTTCTCCGAGATCTTCAGTTTCCTCACACACTCCAAAGATGTACAGGTTTGTAGGTTAACTGGCTTGGTATAAGTGTAAATTGGGGTCAAGGAAAGAGCGTTCACGTCGCAGCCCTGTTTCCACCAATCTTTCCACCACCACGCACAAGAAGCATAAGAGGCGACAAGACAAACACCAAAGTATGCAGATGCTGAGAAGTGTGTTCAGCTCTGGCTGAACAACTTCTAATCTTGTGTGTGGACTCGATATGAAGAAGAATGCAAAGTGTTCCTAGTGTGTGTAGGATAGTGGGGGGATGTGCAGGGATTACTGGTCGGTGCGGACTCTGCGGGCCGAAGGACCTGTTTCCGCGCTGTATCTCAAAACTAAAACTAAGCCTATTGGATTTTTCGGTCGCTAACTATTTTAATTCCCCTTCCCATTCCCACACTCACCTTCCTGTCATGGGCCTCATTCATTGTCAGAGTGAGGCCACATTCATGCTGGAAGAACAGCACCTTATATTCTGCTTGGGTAGCTTATAGCACAATGGTGTGAACATTGAATTCTTCAATTTTAGGTAACCTCTAGCTAACCCCCACCAAACCTACCCACTCCATTTCACCCCCCCCACTCCTCCCCCCTCCCCCCTTCCCTTCCCCTATACTCCACCTAGATTCCCACCCATTTCCCCCTCTGCCCCTCCTCCTGCAACATTACACCAACCATCTGCCTATTACAAATCCCTCTTGCATATGTCGACCTACTACTTGCCATGCGTTGTCTTGTCTCCTTTTCCAGCTTTCATCCTCCCCCCCCCCCCCCCACCCCTCACCCTACACACACAGCCTAAAGAAGAATTTCAACTCATTGCCTATCCATGTTCCCTGTAGAAGCTGCCTGACCTGCTGAGTCACTGTGTTCTTTTCTGCATTTGTTTGGCTTCTGGTTACCTTCAGTCTTCCATGGGTTGGTGAGATTGTCTCTCGCTCATGAGTCCTATCAACCTGATCTGACCTCAGAGGGCAACCTTCTAATCCCGCAAACTGTGTTTGCACATCTTCTTACTTAAGTTTATATTCACTCGGGTAAAGAGATTAAACTACGCAAAGAATTTTGACTATGATCTTTCAATGGTGGTAAAACTTCCCTAGTTTTAATTCAGACACAAGAGACTGTGGACTGTGGAATCTTGAGCAAGAATAAAACATGCTGCTGGAACAACTCAAGGGTCTTGACCTGAAATGTCATGTTCACTTCGCTCTACAAATGCTGTCTAACCATCTGGTCCTCAAGCAGTTTATTTCTTACTCTTAATCCATCCTCTTAACTCCTCAATGGCTATATTAATTGCCTTGTGTATCCACACATTGACTTTGTCTGATTAATATACATGCATACTCACACTCCAGTGAACATTGCTTTCCTGTCTCACCTTCTAACAACACTCGGAGCAGTGTCTTCCTCACCTAATGGATGATAATGAGTCATGACAGGTCCACCAGAGAGTTTCTAGTTCTGTTACTAGCCTTTTAATCCACCACTACTCAGATCACTACGGATCTCTGAATACGACTAAGCCACACTAACATAGAGCCACGGAATTGTAACAGGACACAGTGGAGTCCATTTGGTCCATTCAGTCTGTAGCAGCTAATTGTGGATCAATTCTCTCCCATCTGTCTGCTTCTTTCCTATTACAAATTTAGTCGAGTTTATTGACCCATGCACAAGTGCGATGAGATACAGGTGCAATAAAAATATTGCTTTCAAATAGCATCACAGGCACATAGCACTCAGACAAACACACTAAAACAAGAACAAGGGGTCACAGTCCAGGACAAGGGGTCACAGCTTAAGGATAAGGGGGAAATCCTTTAAAACCGAGATGAGAAGAACTTTTTTAGAATAGAATAGAATAGAATAGAATAGAATAGAATAGAATAGAATAGTTTCTTTATTGTCATTGTAACATGAACCATGTACAACGAAATTTAAAATGTCAGCCAGTCAGTGCAGCATTCAAATTCCACACAGAGAGTGGTGAATCTCTGGAACTCTCTGCCACAGAGGGTAGTTGAGGCCAGTTCATTGGCTATATTTAAGAGGGAATTAGATGTGGCCCTTGTGGCTAAGGGGATCAGGGGGTATGGAGAGAAGGCAGGTACGGGATACTGAGTTGGATGATCAGCCATGATCATATTGAATGGCGGTGCAGGCTCGAAGGGCCGAATGGCCTACTCCTGCACCTAATTTCTATGTTTCTATGTTTCTATGTAAAACATAAATTACACATGAATTACACATACATTCCGCAAGTTGATGAAAAGTAGAAGGCTGTGGAAAAATGAAAACATTAGTGTATAACACAATTAGGAAACAACTCCATGTTGGTGCAAGTCATAAAATCATTAAGCCGTACAACACGGAAACAGGCCCTTCTGCCCAACTTGTCCATGCCAACCATGATGCCAATATATGCTACTCCCATTTGCCCACATTTAACCATATCCTCCAAGCCGCTTCCGTCACCACACAAGAAGATGCCAATCTACACGATGCTTAACCTATAGCCCTCCAAACGTTTCCTATCCATATATCTGTAAAAATGCTTTTTAAATGCTGTTATTGTACTTTCCTCAACCATTTCCTCTGGCAACTCCTTCCATGTACCCACCATCCTTTGTGTTACAAAGGCACTCTTCAGGTTCCTGTTAAAATGTTCTCCTTTCGCCTTAAACTTATGTCCTCTAGTTCATGATTCCCTAACCCTGGGGAAAACACTGTGTTCCCTCAACCTATCTATGTCCCTCATGATTGTATGTACCTTTCTAACATCACCCCTTAATCTCTTTCTTTGCAAGGATTAGCGGCCCAGCCAACCAATCCTCTCCCAAGAACCCAATTGTTTGAGTCCTGGCAAGAACCTTGTAAATCTTTACTGTTCTCTTTCCAGCTTAATGACATCCTTCCTATAGCAGAGAGACTAAAACTGAGCATAAGTGTGGCCTTGCCAATGTCTTGAACAACCACAACATAACTTCCATATTCAATCTGGTGATTTTTATTTTCAATAAATTCCCTGACCGAAGGTCAGCTGTTCGAACTGGAGAATCTAAAAGGTTCTCTACCCTCTCAGTCCATCTCCCTCAAACCTCTGCTTGGTCTTCAGCCACAGGCCATCGCAGTAAGTGTAAGAGCTGGGATGTTATGTCACAGTTTTGCAGAAACAAGGAACTTTGGATGCTAGTTCACCAAGGAAAGACACAAAAGGCTGCAGTAACTCAGCGGGTCAGGCAGCATCCCTGGAAAACAAGGATGTGCGATGTTTCAGAGTGAGACCCTTCTTCAGAACCGAGACTGCATTTGGACTGGTTTGCACATATCCAATCACCACAACACTGTGAGGATGTGGCAGCAGAGAGAGTACAGAAGAGATTCACCAGGATATTGCCTAAAATGGAGGGCTGTAGTTGTAAGGAGCAATTGGACAGGTTGGATTTATTCGCACTGGAATGTAGGAGGCTGAGGGATGGCCTTACAATGCTTTATATAATAATGAGGGCCATTAATAAAATAGGTGGTCAGAGTTTTTTGTCAGGGTGTGGAATCTTGAAGTAGAAGGCACAGGTTTAAGATGAGAGGGGAACAATTACAATAAGACCCTATGGACAAGTTATTCACACATAAAGTACTGGTTATGTAGAATGTGCTGCCAGAAGAAGGGGCAGATGCAGATACAATTCCAATGCTTAATATGCATTTACAGTAGTTTAGTTTAGTTTAGTGATACATCGTGGAAACAAGCCCTTCGGCCCACTACGTCCGCGCGGACCATCAATCCCTGAACATTTACCCGATCCTACACACACTAGGGACAATTTTACAATTATACCAAGTCAATTAACCTACAAACTTGTACATCTTCGGATTGTGGGAGGAAACCGCTCCCGGAGAAAACCCACGCAGATCACAGGGAGAACGTACAAACTCCATGCAGACAAGCATCCATGGTCAGGATCGCACCCAGGTCTCTGGTGCAACCCCACTACTGCGCCACTGTGCTATTTAGACAGTTACATATCTAGGAAAGACATCGAGGGATATTAACCTAATGCGGGCAAATGGGATTATGATAGATAGGCATCATGGTTGGTGTGGATGAGATGGGCTGAAAGGACTCATTTCCATTAGAAACATACTGTATAATTAGAACCATTCTGTACAATTCTATGATACTATGAATTATTCCTGGAAGAACAACTCTAGTTTCTCCAGACTAACCATGTAGATGAGGATCTTCATCCATAAAAATAGCGTGGTGACTTTCTTCTGAATCCTCACCACATTTATATCGAGGTGACCACAATACTCCCGTTGTGGCCCAAAGGCCCTTCATTTAACAGAGGATTAACATGAGCTTCCTGCTTTAATAAGCACAAACAAATAACTGGAAATATTCAGCAAGTGGGCAGTGTTCATTGCAAAAGAACAGCTCAGGATTCATGCACATTCCTATTTCAGATCTGCAGCTCTGGCAGTGTTTTGCTTTTGCTTTGCTACACCAGGTTTATAATTACGGGCACCTTGAGTGCTGTCCTAACCTGTTCTTTACACAATAAAAGACAGCGTAGGCTGAATGCCCTGACCCTGGGCTGTAATTTGCAGCGTAGTTCTCTGAAAGAGAGAGAGAACTATTTCAATAAGAAAACACTTTCTCAGAATTCTCTCTCATATTGCTGGACTGCTCTTCGCATGCTGAGCACAACATTTCATCCTGGTATTGATTGAGGAACATGCTGGCTGTGAATGACCACTTTCTCCTCCTGCTAAGCATACAGAGAGGATCCAAAGATGTTAATGGGTTATGCTTGGAGGGGAACAGATCAGTTTAACTGTTGTGTCATGCTGAACGTATTATCTTAGTCTCAGTGTATTATACTACACCACTATTTGCTACAATGGAGCCAGATTGCCGGTACGAAGTATACACATAATTGCACACTAAACACAAAAGACCAGGAGAGAATATAAACTTCCAGAGCTTGAGTCCTCCCCACCGCACTGCCTTTCTCTTCTTCAACCCCCGAACCTGTAACTTCTACCACCAAGAATTGGACAGGGGCAGTAGGTGCATACCACCACCTGTAGGTTCCCCTCGTATCACCACAAGCACGTCACTATCACTGGTTGAAGATTCCAGCATTGTTCAAGTAAAATTCCGCAGATGCCAGAAGTCCAAAGCCAAACAGGGAAATATGGGATGCTCTCTTAATTAGTACGTGTCAGGGGTTATGGGGAGAAGACATGAGAATGGGGTTGAGAGGAAAAGATAGATTAGCCATGATTGAATGGTGGAGTAGACTTGATGGGCCGAATGGCCTAATTCTGCTCCTATAACTTATGAACTTATCCATGTTACCGTCCAAGATCCTCCATTCAAATCAATTTTGGAAGTTAAGAATAATGATGGACAAATTTATCAGACCCCCTCTGATGTAGCGTCCTTGCCTAGTATTTTCTGGTTTTGTTTAGCATTGAGGAATAACATTTAGTGTACATGAGAATTTCCTTCCTCAGATGGAGGTGAATCTCTGGAATTATCTGCCCAACAGTTGTGGATTACTGCAAATATGTAAAGGGAAGCTGCATAGATTTATGAGAGATTATGGAATTGAGGACTATATGGAACTGGTGCAGGAGAGGATTTAAGACCTAGGTAAGTTCAAAGAGGGTGACATTGAATAGCCAGACAGATGAGGGATTAAGTAGCCGACTTCTGCCCTTGGCTTCTCATGCTATTTTATAGTATACCCTGTCATTATCTCTTCTCCCATCTCCTGCCAGACAGAAGATAGAGGCATAGAATCTTGGTCATACAGTCTGGAAGCAGGCCCTTTGGCCCAACTTGCTCACACCGCCCAACATGTCTCATCTACACTAGTCAATACAAAAAGCGGAAAAATATTAAAGATTGTAAATGAGTACTACCAGATTCAAAAGCATCTTATTCCCTCTATTATTAGAATCTCCAGTGGCATCAGCCCTGCATCTTACATTACCAACCCCTGTGGCTTGCAATATTATGTAGTAACTGGGTACAACAAATTTAGGAATGCATGAACAAATTGTAAGCAGCAGTGTTAAGTTACTAACAGTCATAACGTCATTAGTAATAAGAGCAGAATTCGGTCATTAGGCCTATCAAGTATACTCTGCCATTCCATTATGGATGATCTATCTCTCCCTCCTAACCCCATTGTCCTGCCTTCTCCCCATAACCCCAAACACCCGTACTAATCAAGAATCTATCTATCTCTGTCTTAAAAATATTAACTGACGGCCTCCACAGCCTTCTGTGGCAAAGAATTTCACAGATTCACCACCCCCTGACTAAAGAAATTCATTCTTATCGCCTTCCTAAAGGAACGTCCTTTAATTCTGAGGCTATGACTAGTACTAGACTCCCCCACGTGGAAAGATCCCTCCACATCCCCTCTATCCAAGCCTTTCACTATTCAGTACGTCTCAGTCCAGTAAGCCTGATTTAAAACCATGAGTTAAAATCACTCAGGATAGTTGGGGTATTTAAATTCAGTCGATTCATTAATATGGAAAATGTTAGAAACCGTCACCAGGTCAGGCAGCATCTGTGGCGTGAAGAACAGATAATGTCTCAGTTCCGAGACCCATTGTTAAAAAAGGGGTGAGAGAGAAAACAAGTTTTCAAAGGTGAGGCAGGGTCAGGGGAGGCACATTGGCTCAATGGTAGAACTGTTGCCTTATAGCGCCAGAGACCCGGGTTCGATCCTGACTATGGATACTGTCTGTATGGAGTTTGTACGTTCTCCCTGTTACCGCGTGGGTTTTTTCCTATTGCTACGGTTTCTTCCCACACACCAAAGACGCACAGGTTTGTAGGTTAATTGACTTTGATAAAATTATAAATTGTCCCTTGTGTGTTAGTCAATGGGGTGATAGCTGGACGGTGTGGACATGGTGGGCTGAAGGGCCTGTTTTTACACAGCATCTCTGAAGTAAAAGTAAAGTTAGAGAAAGTGGAAGAGGGATGGATGGAATCAAAGAGATGAAGGGATTTCTCGTCGCCCTTTTACACAGTTGGTTGACCCATTACAGGAAGCAAGTTGAGGCTTTGGAAAGGGCACAGAAGAGATTTACCAGAACGGTGCCAAGATTAAGGGGTATTAGCTACAGGGAGAGTTTGAAAACAGCTCGTTCATACCACCAGGATGCTCATTGAAGCTAATCCCATTTACTTGCGTTTGATCCTTCTAAACTGCTTCAATCCATATATCTATCCAAATAACTTTTTATTTTACTTGTCTAAACACTGCCTCTGGCAGCAAGGTTTATATTCACACCACTCTCTATGTGAAAAAGTTACCTCTCAGGTTCCAATTAAATCTTTCCCCTTTCACCATAAACCTAAACCCCCTAGATCTTGATTCCCCAACCCTGAATGATATGAGCCTTCACATTTTATTGATATTTTATAGAGGTTAATAAAAATAATTTATTGACTTTTTCTTTCATTCTTCTTTCACACAAATGGACGGAAAATGTGAAAATTTGTTGCTTCAGTTTATTTTACTTTCTAATCATGATTTGGGGATGAATTTAATATTTGGTTGCAGCCAGGACAATGGGCCTTCATGGCCAGCTGCAGCTTGGACATTGAAAATGGCACGAAAACCTGGCGACTTGTATATGGTCTCAGTGGGCTATTTCTACACATTTGGAACTTAATCTGGGATTGTGTTTATGTATAGTGATAATTTACCATACTGTATCCTAAATAGAATTTCACTGTACTTCGACACATGTATAATAAAGAATCATTGGACCATATTTCTTCTTTGACTTTGCACTTAGACCATGTGTTTTCCTGAGGATTATTCGATGCAATAGAAGTCAACACGTCAAATTGGGTTTATTATCATGTATGGAAGTATGTTGAGATACAGGTACAATGAAAATCTTGCTTGCAGCAGCATTACATGCACTAAAAGATAAATTACATATAAATGGTACATAAATTACATAAATTGTACATAAATTACACATGGCTGCAGCTCGACTGCAGTCCGTCCATCTTTTCTTTCTTTTGGTCCCATTAGGTGTATGTTTTTGGTTTTAGTTTTTGGCTGTGTATATGTGGGGGGTGGGAATCTTTTTAAACTTTTAAATCTCTTCCCTGTACGGAGACCCAACCTTTTCCCTGTCGGGTCTCCGTTGTCGTTGGAGCCTAGCACCGTGGAGCGGCCTCCAACCGGAATCGACCTGGGGCTCCAGTCGCAGAGCCTGTGGACTCACAATCGCAGAGCTGGCCGGCTTCGGAGCGTGGAGCGCTGTGGTGGTGTGCGGCTGTGACCCGACTTCGGAGCTACGGAGGCTCCAGCCGCTGGCCTGGTAGCTCGCGGGTCCCGGGCGGGAGACCACTTTTCGGAGCTCCCACAACACCAACTTCTCCCGCCCGAATCGTGAGGTTAAAAACGACCTGGAGTGGGGCCTTACATCGCCCTGCGCGGCTTTAACGGCTGCGGAACTTGCTGGGGGCTTTAACATCAGGAGAAGAATAAAGTACAGGGGAGAGACGAGACTTTGCCTTCCATCACAGTGAGGAGGTGTTTGGAGATTCACTGTGATGGATGTTTGTGTAAATTGTGTTAATTGTGTGTCTTTATTTTTTTCTTGGTCGTATGACTGCAGAAACGAAATTTTGTTTGAACTTAGGTTCAAACGACAATAGACGGTATTGTATTGTATTGTATTGTATTGTATTGTACATAAATTCTACAATACAGTGAAAAGAAAAATACTGTGTAAAAATGCAAGACAATTTAGCAATTTAAACAATTTAGCCATCTCCCATCCACCATAACCCCTACCCCACCCAGTACACACATATGTATTCCACCATCTCCCATCATCCCAGTCACTCTCTTTCTCCTCCTCTGTATGCTCATCTCCCATCCCCAAATCCCAAATATCCCTTTTTTCTCCCCTCTTTTCCTTCCCCCCTGTTCCTTGCTAACGATATTCCTCCCTTGGTCTTTACATTGCACTACTCTTCTTCTTTCCTTATCCGACATTGTTTTGTCTTCTTTTCACCTCTAGCCTGTGTCTAACACTTACTCCACCTGTATGTTAATCTGCCCCTCTCACCTGTATCCACCTATCACTTGCCTGGATAGACACAAAATGCTGGCATAACTCAGCGATACAGGCAGCATCTCAGGGGAGAAGGAATGGGTGACGTTTCGGGTCGAGACCCTTCTTCAGACTGATCATAGGTGATGTTTTGGGTCGAGACCCTTCTTCAATCCTGTTCTGCTGAGTTACTCCAACATTTTTTGTCTATTTTCGATTTAAAACCAGGTTCCTTCCCAGACATTTTGTCTCTATCACTTGCCATGCTTTGACCCAGGCCAATCTTTCTTTTCTAGCATTCTACACCCTACCTTGTCAGTGCGAAGAAGTATCTGACCCGAAACGTTGTCTGTCCATTTCCCGACATGGTAAATTTATCCAGCACTTTGTTTTTTGCTCAAGATTCCTGCAGTCTCCAAAATCTTTGGTCTTATCAAGATGAAGAGTTAGTGGACGTAGCACAGTTGGTGAAGATGAGAGAAACCTTCATGTTACAGAGCACTCATTCCTCTAATCCCTTTACCTCCTCATAGTTCTTACAGGCACTTTGGTGAAACAATGTTGTCAAAGAAGGAATACAGAAATGATGTATTGTTTAATTAAATTGATTTATAAATTTTTACCAGGCAGTGAACATGTAATTCTCGGTAAAATGGAGGAAAAAGATCTTGTTATGTCAAACACTTGATATATCTTCAGAAGATGCTACATAAAATCAATCTTTTCGCTGGTTTTGCTTCATTTACTGAAGACACGTGAAGATAAATAGTTCTGTCTTGGATTAAGCATCACAACAGTACTTAACTCAAGTGAGTTTAAAATCAACCTTCCAATGAGCATGAAGATGTCGTCAGAGGTCAGAAAAATCAAATACTACTTCATGATTCTGGGACTCTAAATCTAAAATAAAAATGTTTAATGTGGAAAAAGCTAACAGGTCAGGCAGCATCTGTGGGGGAAAATAAAGAATTAGCATTTTAGTTCAAAGTGCCATAGTGTCGTGGAATAATACAATGTGGAAACAGGCCCTTCGGCCCAACTTGCCCTGACCAGCCAACATGTCCCAGCTACACTAGTCCCACCTGCCTGCACTTGGTCCATATCCCTCCAAACCCGTCCTATCCATGTACCTGTCTAACAGTGTCTTAAATGTTGGGATAGTGCCAGCCTCAACTACCTCCTCTGGCAGCTTCTTTCATACACCCACCACCCTTTGTGCCTTCATCGATCTGCTGAGTACTTCCCGCATTTCTGTTTTAATCATCAAATGTCACTATCAGGTTCTCACAATACTTTGAGATGTTTTCGAGGCTTATAGCATGGAATCAGGCATCAGACTACTAAGTCCACACTGATCCATCAAACACCCATTCATACTAATCCCATTTTAAAAATTCTCCCGACATTCCCATTAACTCGCCCCAGATTCTACCATTCAACTATGCACCAGGGGCAAACTACAAAACCAGTTAACCTGGCAACATATACATCTTTGGCATTTAAAGAAAATGGGTGGCACAATGACACAGCGGTAAGGTTGCTGCCATACAGCGCCAGACACCCAGGTTTGATTCTGATTTCAAGTGCTGTCTGTAGGACGTTTGCACATTCTCCCTTCGACTGCGTGGGCTTTCTCCGGATGCTTCAGTTTCCTCCCACACTCCAAAGATGTACAGGATTGTAGGTCAATTGGCTTTGGTAAAAACATTGTAAATTGTCTTAGCTCTCAGGGCTAAGGGAACGAAGGGATTTGGGGAAAAAGCCAGAACAGGGTACTGATTTTGGATGATCAGCCATGATCATATTGAATGGTGGAGCTGACTCGAAGGGCCAAATGGCCTACTCCTGCACCTATTTTCTATGTTTCTATGTCCCTAGTGTGTAGAATGGTGCGAGTATACGGGGCGATCGTTTGTCGGCACAGACTCAGTGGGCCAAAGGGCCTGTTGCCATGCTGTATCTCTAAAGTCTAAAGTATGTGGGTGTAAATCAGAGCACTTGAGGAAACTCATGATTACACAGGTAGATCATACAAACTCAGGCCAGGCACTGAGGCCAGGATTGAACCCAGTGATAATCAGATTTGAATGGTTATATCTCACTTATCCTCACTCAAAGAGTTTCTGCCTTTGATCTTGAATATTCGAGTCTTGACTTCCACCCGTAAACATTGAATTTTAAGGTGATGCAGTTTTGAGGGAGAGATGGAGCTACTCTCCGTTGGATGAACTATTAAACCGAGCGCCAAGTGCAAGTAAGAAATCCCATGGTATTCATTACTGCGCAGTCTTCCCTTCTGCCTGCCAGATATTTAACTTCTCAATCAACGTAAGAGTACAAGCTTATAAGACACAGGAGCTGAATTAGGCCATTCAGCCCATCATGATAACAGATCAATAGACAATAGGTGCAGGAGTAGGCCATTCCGCCCTTCGAGCCAGCACCGCCATTCAATGTGATCATGGCTGATCATCCACAATCAGTACCCCATTCCTGCCTTCTCCCCATCTCATCCACAAGCTGTCACATTCGATTTGTAAGAATGGACTGCTATGTTTTATAACAATCTGAAATGGATGTCATAGAGTTCAAGAGCATTTAGAGAGTGAAACAGTGGGGTGGCACGGTGGTGCAGTGGTAGAGTTGCTGCCTTACAGCGCCAGAGACCTGGGTTTGATCCTCATTACGGGTGCTGTCGGTAGGGAGTTTGTATGTTCCCCCTATAACCGTGTGGGTTTTCTCCGGATTCTACTTTACGCCTCCAACAGTGGCAGACCTACATTTTTGAGGCCCCGAAGCTTGAACAGTTCTGAGGGCCCCTTCGCAACCAGGTCTGGGTAGCCACTGTTATCTTCTTCAATGGGGTTGTTCCACGACAGATCACCACACATTTTAATTTCTATCATAAATGTTATTGGTGTTTTAAATGATTTATAATTATTTTATATTAAATATATTTAGAATGAAACATCCTTAATTTGAACGTTTTTTCATTTATGGCTAGCCTACATGATACTTTAATAACCTTAAAATTTTTATTATAACTATTATTTTGTATTGAATAACATTATATTATTAATATATATATATTTTTTGTAAACCCCTTCTCACACAGTAGACCCAATTTTTTTAAGCAATGTGGACTAAGCATGATGTTCACCTCCAGAAAAAAAGTAGGAAGTATTGGCCGGGGCTCCAGGAGGCTGGCTAGGCCCCCGGCAGGGTCCAAGGACAGCGCTCCGGTGGGGGTTCAGGGGGTTCAGTGTCCTGCTGGTAGTTTACATAACAGAAGCTTAGAATCTTTCTAACACATAAGCAGTAAAATAACTCCCAAAAGATATATATTTCATGAGATAGACAATAAACAATAGGTGCAGGAGTATGCCATTCGGCCCTCCGAGCCAACACCGCCATTCACTGTGATCATGGCTGATCCTCCACAATCAGTACCTCATTCCTGCCTTCTCCCTACATCCCTTGACTGCTATCATTAAGAGCTCTATCTATCTCTCTCTTGAAAGCATCCAGAGAATTAGCCTCCACTGCCTTCCGAGGCTGAAAATTCCACAGATTCACAACTCTCTGTGTGAAAAAGTATTTCCTCATCGTCGTTCTAAATGACCTACCCCTTATCCTTACACAGTGGGCCCTAGTTCTGGACTCTCCCAGCATTGGAAACATGGTTCCTGCCTCTAGCGTGTCCAAATCCTTAATAACCTTGTATGTTTCAATAAATAGCCTCATACAGCTAAAAAATGATTTGCCTCGCAATGAGATGAGAAAAACGTTTTCACCCAGAGTTGTGAATTTGTGGAATTCTCTGCCAGAGAAGGCAGTGGTCTCATCTCCTTCAGCAGTACCTCAGTCTCCCTTCCTGAACTCAGAAACCCACTTCACCTCACCTCACCTACAGTCACTTCTCCTCACCTACACCTTGACTAAACCTCTCACCTCACTAAACCCCTCTCCTCGACGATACCTCACTACCAAACTTCTCCTCACACCTAAACCTCGCCTCGACTAAATCGTACCTCACTAAACCTCCCCCCTCAAATAAACTTCACCTCACCCCTTAACCCCACCCTGTAACCCCACCTCACCTTAACAAAACCTCCCACCTCACGACTAAACGCTATCTCACACCTAATCTGCGCCTCGACCAAAGATACTAAAGGTATCTTTGGCCTCGACTAATCACTGCTTCTCTCCCGCTCCTGCTGTTTATAACCCCCCCCCCCCCGGCCATTGGCAGCGCCTCACGTAAGCGGAACAGCAGAAACAAATCCTTTGGCTCAAATTATCCATATCAACCTAGGTGCTTACCTGAGGTAATACCATTTGCCTGTATGCAGCCCATATCCTTCTATACCTTTCCTATTGGACTCCCCATATTCTATTCCACAGGCCACACTTGCCCTGTGGCCCAGCACAAAATGCTGGAGTAACTCAGCGGAACAGGCAGCATATCTAGAGAAAAGGAATATGTGACGTTTTACGTCAAGCTGAGAGTTGAGTGTTTCCATCATTAGCTGTTGCTAATGCTGAACTGTCTACTGCTTCTTCTATGTAGTTTTTTTTGGCGGTTGGCAAACAACTTTTTAATGCATTACTGCCACCAACTGATATGGAGTGTGGATCAAATAACATTATAACTTATATACTAATAACCTATATCTGGACTGTCTATTAGCGAATTCGAATCTTTTGAAAGAGTTGATCAAACCAATAATTAATAATTAAACAATCAATTAAGAATTCATAATTGTGCAATTAAATGCTACATTGCTGGTAATTTAATTGGTGCTGGGAGGGAATTTAAGACTCATGTTGTCAATCAGTAGCTGTTTGAGTCCAAGGCAGCCAGTTCCTTCGTTCCAGGTTGTTACAGAGAAAGTGCTCACAAAATGAAACTAAGTGCTCACGAGTTGCTATTGACGAATCTGAAACCGATGTGCTACCACAGGAGACAAAGAGTACTGCTTGAGAGGCACTTTAGTTCCACTAGTCTGCATCCTGTCACTATCAAGAGGCAAAATTAAGTAGATCCTTATGTTGGACAAATTCAGTTTTAGAAAAAAAATTATTCTGAATTAGTATTAGATTCAGTATTATTTGACTACTTTGTTGTTGCCCTAAAAGCACATCCTTTCCTCTGACAACCCACAGCTTCTGAATCAGAGTGCAAAGCAAGCAGAAAATAATGGATTTCAATACAGGATGTTCTGATGTGTATTGCAGCCGGCAATGGACCCTTTGAAGTGCAGCAATTATAATGTAGAACAGACAGAAGATATCTGCACACAACAATCAAACAGCAATGTTGCAGTGGTGCTGCAGCTGTTGCCTCAGAGATCCAAGTTCAATCCCGACCTCAGATGTTGTCCACGTGGAGTTGGTGTGTGCTCCCTATGTCCAGTTGCTCACAGCAAAAAGGTTTGCAGGTCTATTGACCATTGCAAATTGCCCCTGGAGTGTTGGAGAATGGTAGAATCGGGGGGAAGATATGAGGCTAATGTAGGAAGTATAAAAGAGAATTACGCTCAATGATTGCTTGATGTTTGATCCAGGCTTGGTTAGCTGAAGGGCCTATGTCTGTGCTGTATGATCTATGATTAGACAACCTGGTCCATAAAATGTGGGATAAATATTGGTGAGTATGCTACCAAGACACGGCCCCCATAGCCAATACTTTGTACTGCTATAACACTATATGAAATATTGCACATTCTGACTTGACTTGACGTTTTTCTTGCTGTTTTTGCTGTTTTCATTGTTGTTATTTATTTATCTGATACATTGGAGCTCTGCTCGGGCAGTGCGCCTGAAATTTCATTGTATGTATTTACAATGACAGTGTATTATTATCATTATTATTATTATGCCCTTCATCAATTTATGTCAGAGAATTTTTTATAACCACCCAATACGGTTACCTCTGGATGCCAGTTTCCATTCTTTATTGTTAAAGTAAACTAAAGTAAACTAAACTGAGCTAAGCAAACTAAATTAAACTAAAGTAAACATGGAGAAGGATATTTGTTGTGAATTCAATGCAGCACGTGATAAAAACAACTGCCAATGAGGTTGCCGAACAACAATATTTATTAGTGAAGATTAATTTCAAACAATTCAAAGATGTGTCACTTGGATTCCAATATTACCTGCTTTTGGTGAACCTGACCAGGGTTTGATGCAATAAACTCTTCTCTGAGTTGGCTTCTTCTAGCGAAATTGGTTTCTTGAGTTATTGCTGTTGGTTATCCCTTGAGGCACCTTTTTATACATCCCCCAGATATAGCCTGGCACCTTATTGCCAATTGCACTGTAAATTGACCCAGAGGTGTAAATCAACCCCTTTTCCACATGTGCACTGGTTTCATTAATTTCTTCAAATTCCTGCCTGCAGTGTTCCAAAATCTTAGCCACTGTTCGATAACATCAGGGTGTTGATTTGCGCTTTTGCGGTTTGCCAGAGGGTGTTTATAGGATTGCATTGTGGCTAGCAGTCATGGAATTAATGGGCTGAATGGCCTTCCTTTATTATGTATCTAGTAAGTAACATTTAAAACTATAAAATCATTGATTGCACCACTATCAGTCTGCTCTACACTGTTCTACTCCCCACATTTCTAAGGGATGTAATAGGCTTGAAAAAGTGGTGGTGAGGAAGGAGGTTCCAGACTGGGATAGTTTGCTTTGGAATGAAGGAACTAAGGAGAGATTGAATTGAGGTGTATAAAATCATGGGAAGACTAGGCAGAGTGAGCAGGGTGTATCTATTGTCCTTAACAGTGACGTCAGAAATGAGGGGGCAATGGGAAAGGAATTAGACAATAAGAAAATAGCGACTGACATGTGATGGAAGATTGGATGGACTGGGATTATATTCACTGGAATTTAAAAGGATGAGAGGGTATCTTATGGAAACATATAAAATTCTTAAGAGTTTGGACCGGCTAGATGCAGGAAACATGTTCCTGAAGTTTGGGATTCCAGAACCAGGGGTCACCGTTTAAGAATAAAGGGTAAGCCATTTCGGGCTGAGATGAGGAAATACTTTTTTCACCCAGAACGTTGTGAATCTGTGGAATTCTCTGCCACAGAAGGCAGTGGAGGCCAATTCACTGGATGTTTTCAAAAGAGAGTTAGATGTAGCTCTGAGGGCTAACAGAATCAAGGGATGTGGGGAGAAAGCAGGAATGGGGTACTGATTTTGGATGATCAGCCCTGATCATATAAAATGGCGGTGCTGGCTGGAAGGGCCGAATGGCCTACTCCTGCACCTTTTTTCTATGTCTATGTTTCCAGGAAAACATTTCCAGTCATAGTCAAACAGCTTGGAAAAAGGCTGTTCAGCCATCTCATCCATACCAACCAAATTAACAGTTAGCACCATTTTCCTGTGTTTGGCCCATATCCCTCTTAATATTTTCTATCCATCTACCAGACTAAAAGCCTTTTATACATTGCAATTGTACCCGCCTCCACCAACCCCTCTGGCAGCTTATTCCGTTTGCCCATCACTTTCTGTGTGAAAAGCTCGTCCCTCAGGTCCCGTTTAAATTTTTTCCATTTCAAATTAAAGATGAGACCACTAATTTTAGACCCACCCTCCCCTTGGCAAATTACTATGATCACCCACCTTATCGATGCCCCCTCATGATGATAAAAACCTCTTTCAGTGCAAGAGTGGAGGGGGAAGGGGAGGGGTGGGGATGGGACTCTTCCCAAAACAGGGAGCAGGGAGACAGAAGCAATCAGCATATTTAAGAAGTAACCGAGTGAACACATGAAGTGCTGTGAGGTAGCAGACAGTGGACTTGGAACTGGAAAATGGGCTTAAACGAAACAAGATCAGTCTGAAGAAGGATCTCGACATCACCCATTCCTTCCCTCCAGGGAAGCTGCCTGGCCCGCTGAGTTACTCCAGCATTTTGTCTCTATCTGCGGTTTTGTCTCTCTATCTATCCAGCATCTATAATTCCTTCCTACACACACAGTTGAGTAGCCTTCTTTGCCCCCATATATTTCCATTACATTTTACTGTTGCATTATGCAATCACCAAAGGAAACTCTGAGGCAAAATCCAGCAAGTCTACATTTCACCTCAGATTTGCCTTTGGTCCAGTTTATCCATGCCGACCAGCATCATGTCTAAGCTATTCCCGTATGCCCAGGTTTGGCCCATATTCCTCCAAACCTTTCCTATCCATGTATCCGTCCAAATGTTTGTAAAATTGAATTTATGCTCTCTAGTGATTGATTCCCCAACCTTGGGAAATAATGTACATTTCTCTGTTACCTTGTCAAATCATACTTTTATTTATTTCCACTGGTAGACATTTACTTAATCTCTTGCCTAAATAATCAGGGAACTAGAAAATAATTTTGCGCATTAATTTTCTGGCTTGTGCACCGTTCCGTTCTTTCTTGCTTCCTATATATTGTAATACTACCACCTCATTTTGCTTGGAAATCTCTGTTTGCAAATGCATTTGGATTGAATACTCTAGATATGCACAGACCACTGGGTGAAGAAATGCTTCAGTGCTAAAAAGAGCCATTCTAATTTTGGAATTATTTTCACATCTACCATAACTCAGTTGAAGGGACTAGATTATCTGTACCTCTCCTGTAAAATCCTTCCAACATTTATATCCACCAATGAAATTATGGCTCAATCATCAATGGGATGGGTGGCACGGTGGCGCAGCAGTAGAGTTGTTGCCTTACAGCACCTGAGACCCGGGTTTGAACCTGACTATGGGGGCTGTCTGCACAGAGTTTGTGCATTTGTACCTGTGACCAGGTGGGTTTTCTCTGGGTACACTGGTTTCCGCCCACATTCCAAAGACATACAGGTTTGTAGCTTCATTGGCTTCAGTAAAATTGTAAAGTATTCCTATTGTGTAGGGTAGTGTTAGTGTGTGGGGTGATCGCTGTTCGGCGTGAATAGTGCACCAAAGGGCCTGTTTCTGCGCTGTATCTCTAAAGTTCAAAGTCTAAAGAGATGGGAGCTAGCTTTACGCAATCTGTTCATTTCAATCATTTGTCGATGGAAGCTGCACCTCTCTGCTGGGCCACTGGGGGAGCTACTCAATTATTTCAGATGAGGGATGCAAGAGACTGAGTTGGCTTAAAACATGGATGAACCTTTACTCTGTAGTGCCTGTGTTGAAAGCAGGTGATGTCTCTGGGTCACTGAAGGCGAGGCTTGGGATGATATCGAATGGTGATATCAAAGCTTTGAACTTTATATCCAACTGCAGCAGTTTTCTCGTGGCACAGAGCGGGTGAGAAGATTACTTGTCAAACGTCCTCTGAGGGATGTATTTGTTGAAAGGGAGCTTCCACCCAGGGTTAAACCTAGATTATGTCAAAAACAGAGGATGCAGAAATAGCCAGCTGCACAAGCAGCAGCAGTGGGGTTAGAATCAAAATGTTTCAGGCTACTGATTAAGTGTCTTTGACATAAAATATTGTCTATATTTCTCTCTCTCTGCAGATACTTACTGGCCTGCTAAATATTTCCAGCATTCTCATCGTTTTATTGCAAGCTTTCAGTATCTGCATAAATTTGCTTCAATCGGTCAGGTCAAACTGGACAACGAAGAAAGACACAGAATGTTGGAGTAACTCTGTGGGTTAGTTCATCATATCTAGGAGCAGAATAACGCCATTCAGCCCATTAAGTCTAGTCCGCTATTCAATCATGGCTGATCTATCTTTCCCTCTCAACCCCATTCTCCTGCCTTCACTCCATAACCTCTGACATCCTTAGTAATCAAGAAATCAGGCAGCATCTCCGGACTAAAGGAATAGGTGACATTTCGGGTCGAGTCCCTGCAAACTGCTGGTACACTCGGTTATCATTTTTAACTTCCTCACACTTCCTCACACTTCCTCAGCCTCTACATGGTTAATGATCAAATCAGCATGGCAAATATTTATTAGATTCAAACAAATGGAAACTCGTAGTGAAAAATGTCATAGTGAAAATGTCATATGTTCTTTTACTTAATACATTAAGAGCTGCTGTTGTTAAAGTGCCCTAGGATGCTCATCCAGCACGGATGTAGTAGAGGAAGAACTGAGAAATCTCCACATTCAGCTTGTGCCTGAAGCGGGATATTACACCAAGCCATAGTAATCCCGATCCTGCAGGCAATCATCTTCCTAGTTAATGGATTTCAGTGGCAATGTTACCTTATCCAGCAAGTCAACTGCTACTCAGCATCCAATAGCTCCAAGCAAGTCACACACAATAATATGGGTCTCGTTATCTGCTGCTTTATAATGGGCAAGAGGGGAGATGTGATGATACAATGTGGTTTTAATCCAGTTTTAACATCCTCATACTTTTCAAGCATAGAGAGGAGAGCTGGCGTAAATGGGTCAAGTCAAAATGTTCCAAGTTTCATCCAACGCTCTAGGGGTTACTGTTTGTGGAGACACAAAGTACTCCCATCTATGTAACCCAAAATATGTGGGTCTTTACGGTGGTGTTCACAAGTACAACAAGAAAACAGGAGCAGGAGGAGCAGATTCATCCCACTCAGCCTGCCCAATCATTCAATATTATCATGGCTGATCTACTCCAGGCCTCATCTCATGGAAACATACAAAATAGGTGCCGGAGGAAGCCCTTCGAGCTTGGGGTGTTCATTGAGATCATGGCTGATTATCCACAATCAGTAACCCGTGCCTGCCTTCTCTCCATATCCCTTGATTCCGCTAGCCCCTAGAGCTCGATCTAACTCTCTTTTAAATTCATCCAGTGAATGGGGTGGGAGATTGCAACCTTCACGTGGTCTGCCCTGTTTCAACGAATGCAATCAACCTGGTGTGCACAATCAAATAAGATCAAATAGAACATGTTGTCCTGCAACTTTAGGCTGTGCACGCTATACACAAGAAGAAGAAGATCCAGTGAATTGGCCTCTGCTGCCTTCTGTGGCAGAGAATTCCACAAATTCACAACTCTCTGGGTGAAAATGTTTTTTCTAATCTCAGTTTTAAATGGCCTCCCCTTTATTCTTAGACTGTGGCCCCTGGCTTTGGACTCCCCCATCATTGGGAACATTTTTTCTGCATCTAGCTTGTCCAGCCCTTTTATAATTTCACGCGTTTCTATAAGATTTCCCTCTCATCCTTCTAAATTGCAGTGAATGCAAGCCCACTTTCCAATCTTTCCTCATATGACAGTCCCGCCATCCCGGGGATTAACCTCCTGAACCTATGCTACACTGTCTCAATACCAAGGATGGCCTTCCTGCAGTTCTATAGGGCTCTGGTGAGACCACAGCTGAAGTATTGTGTACAGTTTTGGTCTCCTAATTTGAGGAAACATAGAAACGTAGAAAATAGGCGCAGGAAGAAGCCATTCGGCCCTTCGAGCCAGCACCGCCATTCATTCTGATCATGGCTGATCATCCCCTATTAATAATCCGTGCCTGCCTTCTCCCCATATCCCTTGACTCCACTAGCCCCTAGAGTTCTATCTAACTCTCTCTTAAATCCATCCAGTGATTTGGCCTCCACTGCCCTCTGTGGCAGGGAATTCCATAAATTCACAACTCTCTGGGTAATATCTCCTAGTATTCAGCGCCCTCAATTCCCTGATCTTTCCGAAAAATTATGTATCTCCTTTTTAAGTAGTTTTAATGATCTCACATTCACAACACTCTGGACCAGAGAATTCCAGTGATTCTATTTCGCAAAACCTGTCTTATAAATTTCCTTTACATTTCCCTGCCATGCACCCTCACCTTCAACCTATAGCCTTTAAAATTTTACATTAGCATTCTTGGTAAAAGACTATCTATTCTTCTTATAACCTCTCATCATTTTATAAACCTATCAGGATTCCCTCATCCTCTGAAGCTCCAGTGAAAACACTACAAATTTGTCCAATATTCACAAAACTGGGAAACATCTGCACACTCTAAATGTCCTGAAATTTACTGTATTCTTTCCCTTTACATTTGTTATCCCAAATGCAACACTTCACACTTGGCCGGATTAAACTCCATCTGCCATTTCTCTGCCCATTTTCCCAAATGATCAACATCCTACCAAATCCTCTGACAACTTCATTACTATCCACAATTCCAACGAACTTTAGTGTTTTCTGCAAATGTTTTGAGGATGTAACTAGGCAAATGGACAAGGGAGAATCAGTGGATGCAGTGTACCTGGACTTTCAGAAAATCTTTGATAAGATCCCACATAGGAGATTAATGGGAAAAATTAGAGCACATGGTATTGGGGGTAGGGTACTGACATGGATAGAAAATTGGTTGGCAGACAGGAAACAAAGAGTCGGGATTAACGGGTCCCTTTCTGAATGGCAGGCAGTGACTAGTGGGGTACCGCAAGGCTCGGTGCTGGGACCACAGCTATTTACAATATACATTAATGATTTAGTTGAAGGGATTAAAAGTAACATTAGCAAATTTGCATATGGCAGAAAGCTGGGTGGCAGTGTGAACTGTGAGCTATGAGGATGCAGGGTGACTTGGACAGGTGAGTGGGCAGATACATGGCAGATGCAGTTTAATGTGGATAAATGTGAGGTTATCAACTTTGGTGGCAAAAACAGGAAGGCTGATTATTATCTAAATGGTGTCAAGTTAGGAAAAGGGGAAGTACCACGAGATCTGGGTGTCCTTGTTCATCAGTCACTGAAAGTAAGCATGCAGGTACAACAGGCAGTGAATAAACCTAATGGCATGTTGGCCTTCATAACAAGAGGAGTTAAGTATAGGAGCAAAGACGTCCTTCTGCAGTTAGACAGGGCCCTAGTGAGACCACACCTGTGTGCAGTTTTGGTCTCCAAATTTGAGGAAGGACTTTCTTGCTATTGAGGGAGTGCAGCGTAGGTTCACGAGGTTAATTCCCGGGATGACGTGACTGCCATATGTTGAAAGAATGGAGCCATCAAGCTTGTATACATTGGAATTATGAAGGACGAGAAGGGATCGTATTGAAACATATAAGATTATTAAGGAATTGGACACACTAGATGCAGGAAACGTGTTCCAAATGTTGGGGGAGTCCAGAACCAGGGGTCACAATTTGAGAATAAGGGGAGGGCCATTTAGAACGCAGTTGAGGAAAAACTTTTTCACGCAGAGAGTTGTGAATCGGTGGAATTCTCTGCCTCAGAAGGCAGTGGAGGCCAATTCTCTGGATGCTTTCAAGAGAGTTAGATAGAGCTCTCAAAAATAGCAGAGTCAAGGGATGTGAGGAAAAGGCAAGGACGGGGTACTAATTGTGGATGATCAGCCACGATCACATTGAATGGCGGTGCTGGCTCGAGGGGCCGAATGGCCTACTCCGGCACCTATTGTGTATAAATCAGACAAACTATATTTTCAAACAAATCATTTATATATCACATGCAAATGATTTCCCAGCACCATCCGTAGCAGAATGCCACAGGAAAGGTCCTCCATCACATTAACAACCCTCCACCAAGACCCTCTGACTTCTATGACCAATTTTGAATCCAGTTTACCAGGTCACAATGTATCCCATGTATCTTAATCTTCTGGATCAACTTACCTTATTGAAAGTCCATGTATACTATGCCCACTGTCCCACCCTCATCAATCATCTTCACCATCAATCATCTTCACCAAACAACTTAATCAAGATTTAAAAATATGTCCTTCCCTGCACAAATCCATGCTGACTATCCCTAAATAAGTCTATGCTTCTCCAGGTGCAAGATGATCTTATCACTAAGAATTTTCTCCAATATGTTTCCTCCTACTGATGTAAGGCTCACCAACCTATAATTTTCTAGTTCATTGCGATTGCCTTACTGAAACAGAAGAAACTTACCAAATAATGAAAGGCCTGGATAGAATCGATGTCGAGAGGATGGTTCCTCTAGTGGGAGAGTTTAGGACCAGAGAGCACAGCCTTAGAATAAAAGAGCATATCTTTAGAAAGGAGATGAGGAGGAGCTTCTTTACTCAGAGGGCGGATGAATTTGTGGAATCCATTACCCAAGGTCAAGTCATTGGGTATTTTTAAAGCGGGGATTGACAGATTCTTGATTAGTAAGGGTGCCAAATGTTATGGGGAGAAGGCAGGATATTGGGTTGAGAGGTTAACAACCTAAAAGATAGATCAGCCATCATTGAATGGTGATATAGACTCGATGGGCCGAATGGTCTAATTCTGCTGCTATGACTTATGAAGGACAACAATGGTTATTCTGCAGTCTTCTGGGATCTTGTCAAGGACAAAGATCTCTGTCAAGGCCCCAAATAAACTCCTCTCTTGCCTCTCTCAATAACCTGACATAGATTCATTAGGCCTCGCGACTAATCTACCTGAATATTCTTCAACGGCCCCAATATCTCCTTTCTTGACATCAACCAACCCTAGAATTTCAGCATACATCCTTATATCACTACCATCTATGTCCTTCTCCATAGTGAATACCAATGCAAAATGTATAGCCCATCTACATTCTCAGGCTCCAGGCATAAATTCCCACCTTTGTACTGGAGTGGTCCTCACCTTTCACTGGATACCCCCTTGGTTTAATGTATGAATAAAAAGACTCGGGATTCTTCTTTAGTCTTACTTGCTAAAGACCTTTCTTGGCTTCTTTTAGCTCTCTTGTTTCCCTGTTTAAATTCTCTTACTTTATTTATATTCCTCAAAGTCCCTGTCTGATTTTAGCTTCCTAAACCAACCACTTCATCCCAGGATCTGTCTGGGTAAATCTCTTTTGGATTGCCCCAATTCCAATATATTCTTGTGTGTAACAATTTCCTGGCTGCTTATACTTATTGATGTAGTTTGCTGCATTATAGGATGGCGCAGTGGTAAAGTTGCTGCCTCAGAGACCCGGGTTTGATCGTGATTATGGGTGCTTGTCTGTACGTTCTCCTCGTGACCTGCATGGGATTTCTCCGGGATCTCTGATTTCCTCCCACAATCCAAAAGCGTACAGGTTTGTAGGTTAATTGGTTTGGTATTATTGTAAATTGTCTCTAGTGCGTGTAGGACAGTACTAGTGTGCATGGATTGTTGATAGGCATGTTTCCACACTGTAACTCTAAACTAAACTATTACACTGTTTACAAACCAATAAATGCATTGAGCCAACCAGGAACAGGGTCCAATGATATTTGATGATAAAGAATTGCAATTATAAAGCTGTCCTCAGAACCTCTGAAAACATTTTGCCATCAACATTATACCAATGTGGAAGTGCAGTCATAGTGCAGCATAGGAAACAGAGCAGGTGAAGTGTACACACAAGACTTACATTAGACTTAGATTCTTTATTTGTCATTCAGACCTTTCGGTCTGAACAAAATGTCATTGCCTGCAGCCATACATGTAATAATAAACACCAAAACACACAATAAACACAAATTAACATCCACCACAGTGAATTCACCAAGCACCTCCTCACTGTGATGGAGGCAAAAATCTTAGGGTTACTGTCTCTTCCCTCCTCTACTCCCTCTGCGCTGAGGCGATACCCCACCGGGTGATGGTAAGTCAGTCCCGCGGCTCACCGAGCTCCGCGAACGGGCCGGTTCAAGCTCCGCGGCCCGGGGTGGTCGAAGCTGCCGCCCTCCAGTCCAGCGGACGCAGCTGTTGCCGCGGGAGCTCCAGAAAACAGGCACCAGCCTGTGACCTGCGACCTCCCGACGATGTCGTCCACTGGCCCGCAGCCGAGCCCCGGATTCAGGTCGCCGCCGCCTCAGCTACTGGAGCACCGTCTCAGCCCCGCGCCGGGCCGCCTCAGCCACCGGAGCGCCGTCCCAGCCCCAAGCCGGGCTGCCCTCACGGGAGCGCCGTCCCAGCCTCGAGTCGTGCCGCTGCCACCGGAGCGTCTCAGCCCTGCGCCGGGCCGCCCTCACCAGGGCGCCGAGTCATGCCGCTGCCACCGGAACGTCTCAGCCAGCACCGTCCCAGCCCCGCGCTGGCCCACCCTCACCGGAGCGCCGAGTCGTGCTGCTGCCCGAACACCACCACAGCTCGAAGACGGCCAGTTGGTGAGTCCTGGCTGGCTCTACCTCCGGAGCCTCGAGGTCGGTCGCAGGTTGGAGGCTGCCAGCTCCGCCATTAGGCCTCAGCGCAGACGGAGGCAGAGAAGGGGGATACGACAAGAAAAATTCGCATTCCCCCGAAGGGAGAGACAAAAATCCCTGTTTCAGCCCCCCACCCCCCCCCCCCTACACATAACACAATCTAATAACCAAAAATTTTACTAAACAACACAAAAAAAAACACAAAAAAGTAAAAACAGACGGTGAGCCACAGCCATTCAACAGCGCCACCACTTCCATAAAAGCTCCCACAAACAGCCAATGCAACCATTAGCAAGCAACATGCTATTACAAAGCTAAATATTGGCCAGTATGTCAGGTATAATAACATCCTCAAAATTGCATGACTTGATCTTTCCAGTCCACTTCAGAGGGCTCAAACAGCTTCAATGCACCAGTGTTGACTTTGCACTCGGCAGAGATACTGCCTCACAGTGCCAGGGTCTCCGGTTCGATCCCGACTACGTGCACCATCAGTACTGAGTTTGTACGTTCCCTGTGACCACGTGGATTTTTTCTGGGTACACTGGTTCCCTCCCCCATTCCAAAGACAGGCAGGTTTGTAGATTAATTAGCTACTGTAAATTGTCCCCAGCGTGTAGGAATAGTGTAGAACTAATTTACGGGTGATGGCTGGTCGGCGAGCCGAAGGTTTGTTTCCACGCTGTATCTCTAAACTAAACTAAACATCATTCAATTTCCTCATGTAACAGTAACTTGCTTGCCAAGAGCAACAGATCACATTGTTTATGGAAACAGTTTGCTATTGTAGCTAATAAATAAAAAATATATGAAATGCCATTAAACTTCAGGTATGTGCAGTTCACAGAATTGGGTTTTATTTGGATTATTTCCATGCACTAAATTTATTTCCAGTGGCAATTCCAAAAATTAAATTCTGCCTGATCTCAGTGGAGTAAGCAACCTCCACTCCACTAGAAGACAAGAGCCCAGCTCTACAGGGGTGAATGGTAGTTACTTATTTTGTGCAGTGTTCTTTCATAGGTTTCGGATTCTTGGCAGTTCTTCTGATTCTCTGATTCTCTGATTCTCGATTAGTATGGGTGTCAGAGGTTATGGGGAGAAGGCAGGACAATGGGGTTAGGAGGTAGGGAGAGACAGGTCAGCTATGACTAAATAACAAGTAGACGATGGGCCGAAAGGCCAAATTCTACACTTATTCCTTATGACGTTATGATTGCACTTGCAGAGATGGTAGCGATGCTGCCTCTCAGTGCCAACATCCCATGTTTGTCTTGAGCTGAGCAAATCTAGTTCCTTTCCCCTGCCACATTTCCTCCATCCACATATCACCCACCCCTCCCTACTCTGGGTCCACCATGTTTCTCCCCAACCATCCTACCCCTCCTGCCATACCCATCTACCCACCATCCTTCCTCTGGTTTTACACCACCAAATCTTCCCTCCTTACCAGTCCACAATCCACAATCCAGATCCTTTTGTCTCCTCCACTTACCATGTCCAGCCTTGATTACTACCTGCATTCTTCTCTCCCTTATCTGACTCATCAGCCAATTTATCCCTCCTTATCTGTATCTATCGATCACATACCAGCTCTTGCCTCACACCTTCCCCTCGCTTCTCTCACGGTTTTCTCCTCTATTCTATCTGAAGAAGGGTTTCAACACAAAATATTGTTGTTCCATTTCTCTCCAAGTTAGGTAACATGCCTTCCCTTTCCCCCTCTCTTTCCTGTGTCCCATCCTGGTATGCACCCATTTCCTTCTTTATCCTGCCTCCTCTATGCTTTTTCTCCTCATTCCCTCTCCTCATCTGACACTCTTGTCTTCTTTTCACCTCTAGCCTTTATCACTTACTCCACCCAATCAACCTCCCTCCCCTCTACCCACCTAGCAGTTAGCAGGCTTTGTCCTGTCCATACTTCTTTTCCTGCTATAATCACTCTGAAGAAAGGTCCCAATCCAAAACATCGCCTATTCAGAGATTCTGCCTGACCCATTGAGTTACTCCAGCAGCTTGTTTTTCAATTCCATCGGACTATAGCCCTCCTATCATCATGGCCCATATCACACTGGTGTTACTAAGTAGGAAGTCAGGTGATTAGCGATGATACCAACATTAAAAGCACCCATCCCTTTCTGACAACTGTTTGTGTGAAAGATACAAATTCCAATTCCCCTTGAGGAATAATGGAAGTAAACCGGAATAAAAACTGTCAGAAACATTCAGCAAAGTAGATGGCATCAATGCAGAAAGATTCAGAGTTAGCATTTCTGATCAATGATACTTCATCAGAACAATAAATGGAGCAGGATTATAGAAAGCAAGATGTTATTTTAAATTATTGAGGTACAAGAAACTAAAAGAATAAAATGACATGAAGTAAGTCAAAGGAGTTAACAAATAAAAACACAAAACTTCAAGAATTAATCGGATAAAATAAACTTTTGCTATTTATGCTTTTAAAAAGAACAAGACGTTCAATCAATTTTATCTGATTTTGTTTTCTTCTTCATGTGCCTAATTAATCTGTAATGCTCTTTAACACATTTTCATGATTTTAGCACTGAGGAGCTGTGGCAGATTGAAGGGGAAGCAAGTGTCAATGCAATCTTGCATCAGCACTTTTAAACTATCTAAAAAATCAGACTAATCATTAACTCTTCTGCTGCAATTCCCCCTGATAGCACAGAAACTTTGCCAGAGTGGCCATTCACACATGCCCAGGTAACATGCTACCGAGGGATCTCGATGAACTGACCACCTGGCCATCATCTGAGGATATGTCCATATCTGGGAGCATCAAGGGGAGCTCATAATGCCCACTGGTTCATTGGAGGTTTTCCAGGATCGATGGGCACTGCGGAGCTGGTGTGTCACCTGGGCATTGAAAATAAAGTTGAGTTTATTGTCACATATTCCATGGTACAGAGGTAAGCTTTATAGTTTCAGTTTTAGAGATACAGCACGGACACAGGCCCTTTGTCCCACAAAGTCCGTGTCGATCAGCAATGCACTGTCCTACATATACTAGGGAAAACTTACAATTATACCAAGCCAATTGACCTACAAACCTGTACGTCTTTGGGGTGTGGGAGGAAGCCAGAGATCCCGGAGAAAACCTATGCAGGTCACGGAGAAAATGTGCAAACTCCGTACAGACAGCACCAACGTCAGGTTCAAACCAGGGTCCCTGGCAGCAACTCCAGCGCTACACCACCGTGCCGCCACCTTTTGTCGCGCGCTAATCAGCAGAAAAACAATATTTGATTAGAATTGAGCAAATACATGATAAAGGGAATAACATTAATAACATTTAATGCATTACAAAGTCCAGTAAAATTCAATCAAAGACAGTCTGAGGGTCACCAATGAGGTAGATAATAGCTCAGGACTGCTCTCACATTGTTGGTAGGATGATTCAGTTGCCTGATAACAGCTGGGAAGAAACTGTCCCTGAATATGGAAGTGTGCTTCATAAAAGTTATGCTTTCTACCCTTTGACATTTTCACTATGGGTTCTGACTGTCAAACTTATTCATTCCTCTCATTATTTTAATATTTCTCTCAGGTCTTCCCTCAACCTCAGTTGCTCCAGACAAAACAATCTAAGTTTGCACAACTTTTCCTTGTAGCTAATGCCCCTCTAATCCAGACAGTATCAATAAAAGTATCTTGCAACTTCTCCAAAGTCATATCCTTCCTGTTTCAGAACTGTACACAATTCTCTTAAAGCAGGCTTACACAAAGTTTTATAAAACTGATTATTTTTCTTAATTGCCTGAACAATGATGGCAAGCATAATCATATAGGCATATTTACCGCTCTACTTGCATTGCCACTTTCAGGAGGCTTTGGATTTGGACCTCAAGATCTCTCAAGATCATCAACGTCACTAAGAGTCTGTACACTAGAGTCTGTACATTTTTAGACTGTACACTTTCCCCTGACATTCATCCTACCAAAATGCAGCACCTCACACTTGCTCGGATTGTGCATTCTGCCATTTCTTCACCCATAATGGGCCTGTCACAGTCGTAGAAGGTTGCCGAAAAAAAGCCAGGAGCGGACCGGGTGAGTGGGGGCGTCTGTGCCGCTTCCGGATTCGCGGGGATGAATCTCGAGCTAAGGCTTCGCTCCGATGCCCGACCCCAGGGTCACTGTCCCTCACCACCCCTGGACCCCCGGGTCACTGACCCTCACCTCCCCTGGACCCCAGCTGGACACAGAGCACCTGGCTCACCCTGCTTGCAATGCTATGAAACTGCATTTGAATGTGGTGGCTTTGCACCCTGCTTGAAGTGGTATGAAACTGCACTTGAATTTGGTGGCCTTGCACCCTGCTTGAAGTGGTCGGAAACTGCACTTGAATTTGGTGGCCTTGCACCCTGTTTTAAGTGGTATGAAACTGCACTTGAATTTGGAGGCCTTGCATCCTGCTTGAAGTGGTATGAAACTGCATTTGAATTTGGTGGCCTTGCACCCTGTTTGAAATGAATTTCAAGGAATAGCCGTGAGTCAACTGCCAGCCCACCAGCCGTGAGTGAGCTGCCAGCACATCAGGTTTGAGTGACTGAGCTGCCACACCATGAATACATTTGGCCCACAATGTCCATACTAGCCCTATGGAAACCAGTCCCTTCAGCCCACAACACCCATACTAGTGCTCCAGAAAGACCCCCCCCCCCCCCCCCAGGCCACCAATATTGGAATTGTCAGAGAGGTGGAATATTGCATTCGGGGTCCAGCCCTCCCGTGTGAACATGGGACCCAACGTGTCCCACTTAGTCTAGTCAATCATATAAATCATGCAGATGAGATGAGTGCAGATGGGCATTTAATGCTTGGCATGGACAAAATGGGCCAAGGGGCCTGTTTCTATATTGTTTGACTCTTGGACTTTCCGAGACTGTTTTATAATGCTGGGTTGGCTTTGTAAATTATTTATAGCACCAGCCATTCATCACAAATGTAATTGTGTTGAAATAATCTATAACAAAATGAACATAATTGAAAGCAAAGATATAATGGATAGATTATGGAGTGGAATGTAATATTGCAGCCAATGTTATCTCAGTCGATACTTGCTGCTCAGCAAAGAGCTGTTTATGACCCAGAATGTTATGTACTTGTCTAGTAATCGACATTTTGATGTCATCTCATAAACCTTTCTCCCATTGCAAATCTTCGTGTGTGAACTAGACACAAACAAGACTGCTGCAAGATACAAATTTCCTTGAAAAATAACTTTACACACAGATAGAATGCTGTCCCGGTGGATTTCCAATAGAATTTCACTTTATTTTACTTCATGTCTGCATTGATTATAATCATCAAACGTTCAAAAATCTTTAACTGCACTACTACTTAACCAAATAGGAAATGGCTATGCAGACAAATGGAATTAGCACAGATAGGCATCTTGGTCAGCATGGATGAGTTGTGCAGTCGGGCCTGTGTCCTTGCTGCACTATAAATCTATGAAACAAGATAAATTAATGTGTAGAAGTATGAACTTAAATAGGATTCACCTTTGGCCCATAAAGTCCACATTGATAATCAAACGCCCATTTATACGAATCGCATTTTAATCTCCCCACACTCCATTCAACTTCCCCCTAGTTTCCACCATTCACTTACTCGAGGTAATGAGCCTCTTTACTTTGGAGACATAAAGAACTGCAGATACTGGTTAACAGAAAAGACACAAAGTATTGGAGTAACTTTCATAGTTTCAAGGTGAAGGGGAAAAGATTTAATAGGAATCCGAGGGGTTACTCTTTCACACAGAGGGTGTGTGGTGGTGGTGGATGGAACAAGCTGCCAGAGGAGGGTAGTTGTCCTCTGGCACCATTGTTTAAGAAACAGTTGGACAGGTACATGGACAGGTACATGGTACATGGATAGGGCAGGTTTGGAGGGTTATGGACCAAGCGGGACTACGGTAGCTGGGACATTGTTGGCTGGTGTGGGCGAGTTCCGCCGAAGGGCCTGTTTCCACTCTGTATCACTCTAAGACTCTATGACTATGACTCTATGACTCTAACTTACGGGGCAGGCAATATCCCTAGAGAACATTGATGGGCGACGTTTTGGGTCGTGAAGTTTTTTGAAGAGGGTTTCTTGAAACAAATTGTGGATGGTCCAGGGGTCATACTAAACCTTATATTGGGAACCGAGTCAGGCCAAGTGACTGATGTTTCAGTGGAAGGGCATTTTTGGAACAGTAATTGCATCTCCATAAGTTTAAAGATAGTTATGACCTTGGGGGAAGTTATGAAATTGGAGTGAGGTAGATTATAGCATTATTTGGCTAGAGCTATGGCATCGTGTCAGGATACATCCAAACATAGTTTGGCAACTGCACTGCCTCAGACTACAAGAAATTGCAGACAGTTATAGATTCTGCCCAATCCATCACACAAATTAGCCTGACTATTGAGTCCATCCACATGTTGCGCTGCCTCTGGAAAGCAGTCAGCATAATCAAATATCATGATCAGTTGATCTTCTCTTCCATCAGGACGTACCACCAGATTCATGAACAGCTTCTCCACCATTGCTAACAGACTACTGAAATGTCCACCCACAAGCAGGGTGTAGTTCCAATCTCCCAACCTATCTCATTGTGCCCCTTGCAGTTTTCTTTCTCTGCACTCAGCACTTTCTCTGCAACTGTAATGCTAGAATGTTGTTAGACTATTTCCTCGTTGTACTAGCTATTGTACTTGTGCATAGCCTGATTGCACTCGTGTATATTGTTGGTTCACGTGCTTGATCAATGTTTTATCCTTAATGTTTTATTATTATTAATGTTTAGTGTTTTCTGAGTCATTCGTAACTGTCACTGTATGTCATGTTGTTACATGTGGGTGGAGCATCAAGCCAAATTCCTTGTATGTGAATACTTGGCCAATAAACTTACTTACTTACTTACTTATATTCTGATATGACTTGATCCACACAAACAAAATATTTCACAAAATCGTGGTATACATGGCAATAATAAAGCAAATTAAACTAAAAGTGTGTTGAACATGAAACCTTCTGCATAAACTCCCCACAGCAAACAGGCATCAATGTCACCAAGAACATAGACTGTCAGTGTCACCTTGGGTGGCCATTGGAATTAGCAAGCAATCACTTATATTGACACTCTTTAAAAAAGCCTTTGTATTTTTAGCTTGCAGGAACAAAAATAAACTTATAGCTATGATTTGTTTTAAATCAGCAGGAAAAAATATCATTGCTATAGTGAGTCTGAAACTTGCTTGCCCCTAATTTTCTCTTCCCATTACAACAATTGTTTTAGAAACATAAAAAATAGGAGGCCATTTGCCCTTCGAGCCAAATGATCATGTGATCATGGCTGATCATCCACAATCAGCAACCCATGCCTGCCTTCTCCCCATATCCCGATTCCGCTAGCCCGTAGAGCTCTATCTAACCCTCTTTTAAATTAATCCGGTGAATTAGCCTCTAATGCCTTCTGTAACAGAGAATTCCACTAATTCACAACTCTCTGGGTGAAATTTTTTTTTCTCATCTCAGTTTTAAATGGCCTCCCCTTTAATCTTAGGCTGTGGCCCTTGGCTCTGGAGTCCCCCAACATTGGGATTTTTTTCCTGCATCTAGCATGTCCTGTCCTTTTATAATGATATATGTTTCTATAAGATCTCCTATCAACCTTCTAAATTCCAGTGAATACAAGCCCAGTCTTTCCAATCTTTCCTCATATGACAGTCCCACCATCACAGTGAACCTACGCTGCACTGCCTCAATAGCAAGGATGTCCTTCCACAAATTAGGAGACCAAAACTGCACACAATACTCCAGATGTGGTCTCGCAAGGGCCCTGTACAACTGCAGAAGGACCTCTTTTACTCTTATACTCAAATCCTCTTGTTATGAAGGCCAACATGCCATTAGCTTTCTTCATTGCCTGCTGTATTTGCATGGGTACTTTCAGCGATGGGTGTACAAGGACACCCAGGCCTCATTGCACTTCACTTTTTCCTAATCTGACACAATTGAGATAATAATCTGCCTCCTGGTTCTTGCCGCCAAAGTGGATAACTTCACATTTATCTACATTATACTGCATTTGCTATGCATCTGCCCACTCACTCAACCTGTCCAAGTCACCCTGCAACCTCCTAACATCCTCTTTGCAGTTCACACTGCCACCCAGCTTTGTGTCATTTGGAAATGTGCTGGTGTTAATTTTAATCACATCATCTAAATCATTAATATATATTGTAAATAGTTGCAGCCCCAGCACCGAGCCATGCGGCACTTGCCACTGCCTGTCATTCTGATAGAGACCTGTTTATTCCTACACTTTCTTTCCTGTCTGCCAACCAATTCTCTATCCATGTCAATACCCAACCCGCAATACCATGTGCTCTAATTATGCCCACTAATCTCCTGTGTCGGACCTTATCAAAAGCTTTCTGAAAGTCCAGATACACTACATCCACTGGCTCTCCTTCATCCATTTTACTTGTCACATCCTCAAAATATTCTAGAAGATAAGTCAAGTAGAATTTCCCCTTTACAAATCCATGCTGACTTGGACCAATTCTTTTACTGCTATTCAAATGTACCGCTATTACTTCATTAATAATTGACTCCAGCATCTTTCCCACCACCGATGTCAAGCTAACCAGTCTATAATTCCCCGTTTTCTCTCTCGCTCCTTTCTTGAAAAGTGGGGTAACATTAGCTATCTTCCAATCCACAGGAACTGATTCTGAATCTATAGAACATTGGGAAATGATCACCAATGCATCCATGATTTCTAGAGCCACCTCCTCGAGTACCCTGGGATGCAGACCATCAGGCCCTGGGGATTTATCAACCTTCAGTCCCATTAGTCTACCCAATACTATTTATCTCCTAATGCAAATTTCATTGTTCCTCTGTCTCCCTAGATCCACTTTTCTCTAGCACATATGGGAGATTGTTTGTGTCTTCCATAGTGAAGACAGAACCAAAGTACCTGTTCAACTCTTCTGCCATGTCCTTGTGCCCCGTAATAATTTCACCTGTTTCTGCCTTCAAGGGACCCACATTTGTCTTTACTAATCTTTTTCTCTTAACATACCTAAAGAAGCTTTTACTATCCTTTATATTCTTGGCCAGCTTACCCTCGTACTTCATCTTGTCACCACGTATTGTCCTTTTTGTTACCTTCTGTTGTCCTTTGAAAGTTTACCCCAGGTTTTCCCCTGATTCGAACTCGAATAATGTCCATGGCGGGTCCGTAGGAGTTTGTGGATGTCTCGTAGCGGCTCGTACGAGTAACGGTAGGTACTCGTGAAATCCGGTAAACTCGTGACGTTTTTTCAATCCTGTGAAAAATGTCCACGAGTAAAAAAAACACACGTGATGAAAAAAATTGTTACTTTTTACTCAAACGAGCCGCTACGAGACATACACGAACTCCTACGGACATTCTCCGAGTTCGAATCAGGGGAAAATTCGGGGGAACTCTTGAATTACCTCGTACAGTGGGACAGGCCCTTTACTCCCCTTAGAATCTTTCTTCCTCTTTGGAATGAAATGATCCTGCATCTTCCGGATTAATCCCAGAAATTCCTGCCATTGCTGTGCCACTGTCATGCCTGCTAGGATCCTTTTCCAGTTGACCTTGACCAGCTCCTCTCTCATGCCTTCATTGTCCCCTTTGTTCAACTGCAACACTGACATTTCTGATTTAACCTTCTCCCTCTCAAATTGCAGATTAAAACTTACCATATTATGTAAAACTTACCGTATCACTACCTCCTAGCGGTCCATTTATCTTGAGTTCCCTTATTAAATCTGGTTCATTAGACAACATTAAATCCATAATTGCCTTTTCTCTGCTAGTATCCAGTACATGCTGCTCTAAGAATCCATCTCGGAGGCACTCTACAAACTCCCTTTCTTGGGGTCCAGAACCAACCTGATTTTCCCAGTCTACCTGCACATTGAAATCTCCTATTACCACAGAGGCATTACCTTTGTTACATGCCAATTTTTACCCCTGCTGCAACTTGCACCCTACATCCAGGCTGTTTGGGGGCCTGTAGATAACTCCCATTAGTGTATTCTTACCTTTACAATTCCTCAATTCTATCCACAGTGACTGTACATTGTCAGTCCCTATGTCACCCCTCGCAAGAAACTGAATTTCATCCCTTACCAACAGAGCTACCCCACCTCTTCTGCCCACCTGCCTGTCCTTTCTATAGGACATATAACCCTGAATATTCAGTTCCCAGCCTGGTCCTCCTGCAGCTATGTCTCTGTAATCATAACAATGTTGGAGCTACCAATCTCTAACTGACTTTATAATGTGACTTTCTTCTACACAAGATTTCTTGTGAAGGCTACCATCGCGTTATAGCAGGAAGACTAGTACCACTGTATGTTCTTATGGACCACTTCTAGAGGACGGGATGTATTGAAGAAAGATAGAAGTGTATGTGAAGGATATGGGTTCCAGTTCACATGATCAACTGATACCAAATGCAATAAAACATGCAGCCAGGTCGGAGGTAGACAAAAATGCTGGAGAAATTCAGCGGGTGAGGCAACATCTATAGAGCAAAGGAAATAGGCAAAGTTTCAGGTCGAAACCCTTCTTCATTATTTTTGACTGATGTGAGGGTGGGGTTGGGGGGGCTGGAAGGAAGAAAGGAAGAGGTGGAGTCAGTGGGCTGAGGGAGAGCTGAGAAGGGGAGGAGAAAGTAGGGACTACCTGAAATTAGAGAAGTTAATGTTCATACCGCTGGGGTGCAAACTGCCCAAGCGAAATATGAGGTGCAGTTCCTCCAATTTACGGTGGTCGGAAGCTGTTCAATACTTTATCATGGACTGTATCCTGACATATCAGCCTTTTGATTGATATATTTGCAGGGTAAGTGAGCTGCATCCACTGACCATTGTGAAACACCATTGAACTCCACTTGCAAATGATACAAGAGCATATCAAATTACTCCTCGTTTTGAAGTTTAGATTTGTGAGACTATTAGATGTTATGCAGTTAATTCTTACGAGGGAGAGTTACTGTGGCCTTTCGTTTCCCCTTCCCCAGAGACCCGAGCCGTATGGTTAATCAGGGCTTATGTCAGCCACAATTGATTAACATTCATCTCAGAGCATCAGTACTCTGCCTTTAATGTGAAGGATAATTTAGAAACATACATAAGATGAATTATGTGGCCATTAGGAGACGGAATATAATTGACAAAGTGGTGAATAACACACTGACAGCAACAACAAAAGCAAGTCAGTTGATCAAAGGTGGGTGGTTGATTGCATGGGAAATATTGTCATGACATTTATGGGCATGCAACCATTAATTCAAATTGGTTTTGTTACAACACCACATGCTGATGGCAATAGAATTCTTAATTTTCTCAGTATCTTACTTTGATAAGTTCTGTTGACTAGACTATTAAGAACTATTTCATTTGCTTTAGAGAGATTTGCTTTTATTTAACAATATGGTAGCTGAAAATACATCAGCTCTTAAAGACAAGAGTCTCAATGTTTCTTGTAACAAATTGTGGGATAGAGAGATGTGTAGGAAGGAACTGGAGATGCCATTTAAACCGAAGATAGACACAAAATGCTGGGATAACTCAGCGGGACAGGCAGTATCTCTGGGGAGTGGGTGATGTTTCAGGTCAAAACCCTTCTTCAGACTAGAGTCAGGGAAAAGGGAAACAAGAGATATAGATGGTGAAATAGAGAAATTTAGAACAAACTAGACTAAGTGGGACCCGTTGGGTCCTAGCTTCACACGGGAGGGCTGGTCCCCCAACACAATATTCCACCTCTCCACCAATCCCAATATTGGTGGACAGTGGAGGGGACTATTCTGGACGGCTATTATGGGTGTTGTGGCCTGAAGGGACTGGTTTCCAGAGGGCTAGTATGGACATTGTGAGCCGAATGGATTCTTGGGCTGGCAGCTCACTCACTCAAGGCTGGTGGGCTGGCAGTTGATTCACGGCTATTCCTTGAAATCCCACTTCAAGCAGGGTGCAAGGCCACCAAATTCGAGTGCAGTTTCCTGCCACTTCAAGCAGGGTGCAAGGCCACCAAATTCGAGTGCAGTTTCCTGCCACTTCAAGCAGGGTGCAAGGCCACCAAATTTGAGTGCAGTTTCCTGCCACTTCAAGCAGTGCAAGGCCACCAAATTCGAGTGCAGTTTCCTGCCACTTCAAGCAGGTTTCCTGCCACTTCAAGCAGGGTGCAAGGCCACCACATTGGAGTGCAGTTTCCTGCCACTTCAAGCAGTGTGCAAGGCCACCAAATTCGAGTGCAGTGTCATGTCACTTCAAGCAAGGTGCAAGGCCACCAAATTCGAGTGCAGTGTCATGCCACTTCAAGCAGGGTGCAAGGCCACCAAATTCAAGTGCAGGTTCTTACCACTTCAAGCAAGATGCAAGGCCACCAATCTCGAGTGTAGTTTCCTACCACTTCAAGCAGGGTGCAAGGCCACCAAATTCAAGTGCAGTTTCATACCATTTCAAGCAGGGTGCAAGGCCACTAAAGACTGAGAGTCGTGACCTCTCCCTTCCCCTTCTTGCAGAGACTGAGCCATGCCCACACTTCCGGGTTTTATAGTCCCTCCCCCCTCCCACCAGATGGGGCGTGGCCTTCATGGCATGATTGACGAGAGAGAATCTCAACATTTTTTAAACACTAATAACTCTTTAATTTTTCATTGATGGGAAAAATCATCAGCACCTGATGAACAGAGGGGGACTCTGAGTAAGATGGCCAAAAAATTACAGCCGTACGTGGTAGCGTTATTTCTAAGATCAATATACAATGCAAACAGGAAATGGTCAAGATTAAATTTTTAATTATATTGAAGTCAAGGCAGCTTTGGCATTCCCAAACCCAACTTTTCAATTAGGCAAGGCAGCTTTGGCATTCCCAAACCCAACTTTTCAATTAGGCAAGGCAGCTTTGGCATTCCCAAACCCAACTTTTCACTTAGGCAAGGCAACTTTAGCATTCTCAATCCCAATTTTTCAATTAGGCAAGGCAACTTTAACATTCTCAAACCCAACTTTTCAATTAGGCAGGGCAACTTTAGCATTCTAAAACCCAAATTTTCAATTAGGCAAGGCCGCAGGCCGGCGGTCGAAGATCTAAAGTCCCCACCGTGCTGCAGCCAGAAGCACCGCAGACCGTAGGGCCAGCGGTCGGAGCTCCTCTCCAGGGATCCTCGGTGAGGGATCCCGCTCTCGATTGTAAGTCCCCACTGTGCCCGTGGTAGAAGCAGGCCACGGACCGGCGGTCGGAGCTCTTCTCCTCCGGAGTCCCCAATGAGGGATCCCAGGCTCCAGACGCAGCATCAGCTGGAGCTCCGCAAACCGCGGCTTCAGGCTGCCACATGCCAGCGAACGAAGCGCTTCCCTCCAGCAATCCCCAGCGACGAAAGAGTCCTCACTGCACCCGCTGCTGAAGTCACGGGCTCGTCTCTGGGAAAGGCCGCACCGATTCTCTCTGTTAGGCCACGAGGGAGGCGACATGGAAAAAGTCGCCTCTCCGTGGAGGAGACGACCAAAGCGGTTTCCCCCTTACCCCCCCCCCCCACACAGTGAAACATTAAAAACACACATTGAGACACACAAAAAAGTAGAAAAAACTAACACGCTGCTGGCAGGGCTGCCAGCTCGCAGTACCCCCACCGGAGAGTTTTACAGCTGTTACAGTCACTAAGGAAGACACAAACAATCTCCCAGAAATACTAGGGGACTATGGAGCTAGAGTGAGGGAGGAACTGAAGGAAATTAACTTTAGTCAGGAAATGCTGTAAGATAAACTGTTGGGACTGAAGGCAGATAAATCACCAGGGCCAGATGGTCTGCATCCCAGAGTGCTCAAGGAGGTGGCCCGAGAAATAGGTTGGCACCTTCACTTCCTGGACTGGATTAAGAAACTAATCTACCATCATTTCCATTAAACATGGGACAATGAACGACAGCATCTTACATATTATCGAGCAGAGAAGACCATTTTCCTTATCCTAACAGAGCAATTCCATCGATCCCATTCCCCCTCTTTATAAATGAATTGTCATCCATCAAAGCCCAACACATGCCCATTATCTCCCTTTCAATCTTTCCACTTATCTACAATGAAGGCTGATTACAGCAGCCATTAATTAGCTGTGTGTCTTTGGGATGTGGGAGGAAACCGGAGAGCCCAGGAGAAACCCAGTCAGGATTGAAGACAGGTTGCTGGAGCCGTGACAATGAAAGATATCTAACAAACTCCATCACTTATTTTCCATTCCAGGTAAGAATGGCAGTTTCCCTCTGCGATGAAGATTGTATTTTCAAGGCCATTTCTTTCCCTCAGCAGCTGTCCACAAATCCTCAGGATTTTAGTTTTAGTTTTGGGGATACAGCGCAGAAACAAGCCCTTCGGCCCACCGAGTCCGTGCCGGCCAGCGATCCCCGCAGACCAATGTTATCCTACGCACACTAGGGACAATTTACAATTTACAAAGGACAATTAACCTACAAACCTGTACATATTTGGAATGTGGGAGGAAACCAGAGCTCCCGGAGAAAACCCACACAGGTCACGGGGAGAATGTACAAACTCCGTACAGCGAGCACCCATAGTCATTATCGAACCCTGGTCTCTGGCGCTGTAAGGCAGCAACTCTACCACCACCGTGTCGCCATGAATGGATGACTGAATCCGATTTCATGTCACACTATCACAGCCCTGTTTCGTTGCTCCTGCTGGGAAAAAGGACGGGGCTCCATCCTGAACATTGGATATGAGGCAACGAAATGCATTTAGCATCTCCCTTGAAGAGCGACATAGCAAACGATTTGAATTGGTCCGGGGGGGGGGGGGGGGGGGGGGAGGGTGGTGATATCCCTCTGAGTGAGTGACAGCCTCTGACGATTGTTCCTGACCTACCGGCAACGGACCTGTAGCGCCTCCCGGATGGTAGGAGGGTAAACAGTCCATGGTTGGGGTGAGAGCAGTCCTTGGCGATGCTGATATTGCTTTGGACAGACTCAATGGAGGGGAGCATGGAACCGGTGATGCGTTGGGCAATTTTCACCACCCTCTGCAATGCCTTCCGGTCGGAGACAGAGCAGTTGCCATACCATACTGTGATGCAGTTGGTAAGGATGCTCTCGATGGTGCAGCGGTAGAAGTTCACCAGGATCTGATGAGACAGATGGACCTTCTTCAGTCTCCTCAGGAAGAAGAGGCGCTGATGAGCCTTCTTGATCAGAGTAGAGGTATTGTGGGTCCAAGAGAGGTCATCGGAGATGTTGACTCCCAGGAACCTGAAGCTAGAAACACGTTCCACCTCCGTCCCAACACTTATAGCAGTAATGATATTTGAGAGATAAATGCTGTTTGTACACAACAACATTCTTGGCAAGCTGCATTTATTTTTGTTCATTACTGAGGAATGGTTCAGTGAGTAATGGCCCTACATTTTCCTGAAAATGCAATTCTGTCACTGAAGTTGACATCTACGCTGCTGTTGAAACTATGTTAAATGTGGTACAAATTACTTTCCCCCCTAATGTACATCATCTCATTTATTTTGAATAATGTACAATTTCTATATTTGCATCAATACTTGTCGCTGCTTGTGCCTTGAACTGTAATATTCCCTCAAACCTCTCCCTTCTACCTCGTTCCTCCATTAAGATGCTCCTTAATAAGTCATGTCAAGTGGAGCTGATTGTCATGTTCACAAGAATAGTGAAATAAAGAATAGTACAATAAAAATCTTCCTTTTCAGCAGCAGCAGCTCACAAGCATATTGACAATTAAAAATGTAAATAAACACAGTTAGAAATCAAAGTCCGTGATAGTGCAAGGGGTGGTCCACGGTGCTCTGTTGCCAAGGTAGGGTTAAAGTTGTGCAGGTCGATGCAAGAACATGGTGGTTGGAGGAAACATGGTAGTTGTTTCCACCGCCGGCCCACATGGTTTCCTCGGCCGATTCCAGGTTGCGCCTGCCGCCGCCACCACCACCACCACCGCCGACCTTTCCCTGCATCACGGTTCCACCGATCCTCGCTTCAACTCACCTGGATTCTAGGCCCAGTTCCAGACCAAGAGTCTGAAGAAGGGTCTCGACCCGAAACGCCACTTATCCATGTACTCTGAAAATGATGCCCGACCTACTAGATTACTCCAGCACTTTGTGTCCTTTTGAGTATTAACCAGCACTGCAGTTCTTTGTTGCTACTACTTTACAATGAAACGCTATTACTCAGTAATCTACTTGGTTATAGCAGAAAATCGGCAATAAGGGACACCATTACCCCAACCCTCTATTGTCCTTGACACAAGGTTTACTCTATATGAAACAAGCTGTCTGAGGAAGTGGTTGGAGCAAGAATGCATTTGACAGATGTTTGGACCGTTAAAGGTTTAGAAGGATATGGGTCAAATGCGAACAAATGGAACTAATGTGGATGGGCATCTTGGTCAGCATGGACAAGTTGGGCCAAAAGGCCTGTTTCTGTGCTGTATGACTCTGATTCTATATCCTCACCCTATGCGGTACACTTCAGTTGTTACCTTTGTACTCTAGCCACACAGGATATGGAGCCTGTGAAGCTCCCTCTGCATATATTAACACTTATTGCTTGCTGATAGTGGGGAAAGTCACCTTTGATATTGTGCAGACACCAGCCATTCCTCACTGGGGGAGTTGTAATCTCTCTGTGGGAGAAAAGATCACATCCTAGCCTGTCAGCAGAAACCCGGACAACTTCAAGGAAGAGTAATTAATTTTTACAGCGAGATTCATTATTTCTGGTGATAGATGCATTCACTGTTGTTATCCACTGTAAACAGTTTGACCTGCATCTTTTTAAATGAGCTGTGATTTGGCCTGGATTTAAAATGCCGGCTGTCCTTGCCCGAGTTAAATTTCACCTAACTCACGGACCTGGATTTTAGCTTCAAGAAACCATAGTTTTGGGCAGTACAGTGGCACAATTAGCAGAGTTGATGTTTCACAGCTCCAGAGGTCCTGGTTCAATCCTGATCTCCAGCCTTGTCTTTGTGATGTTTACTCGATTTCCCTATGAACCTTGAAGTTTCTCCAATGTGCTACTGTTTCCCCTCACATCCTAAAGATGTGCAGGGGGTTCGCAGGTTACGTGGCAGTTATTAAATTGTCCCTCGTGCAGTGGTAAAATCTGGGGAGAGTTAATGGGAAAGTAGACATTTTCATTGAGGGGGTGGTGAAGAGAGTCCACAGTTTTACTGGGAGCAGCACATATAAATAGTCATGCATAAGGCACAATTAGCATCCCTGCAATGTTTAAAGTGCTTTGACATGTCACTGATAACTCTAACAAACAGATGCCCTGTAGAAAGTATCTTGGCTGGTTGCATAGGAATACAATGAGCTGCAGAGACGTGGACTCTGCCCAGTCCATCACAGGCACGGTTCTCCCTACCATCATAAGCATCTATGGGAGATGATGCCTTAAGAAGGTAACATCTATCATTAAGGATCTCCACTATCCAAGCCATGCCCTCTTCTACAGCAGCCTGAAGTCTCACCAGGTTCAGAAACAGTTACTTTCCTACAACTGTCAGGTTCTTGAAGCGATCTGCACAACCTAATCCTGTCATAGCAACAAAACTTGATGGATCACCTGGTATACAAAAATGCTCAGCGCGTACAGAAACTCAGCGGGTACAGTAGCATCTATGGAGCGAAGGAACTAGGCAACGTTTCGGGCCGAACCCTTCTTCAGTCTGCTGAACTACCATGAACTTGTTTTTTATAATTATATTTTACACATTTTTTTGCAGGGTGGAAGATTCTAAAACTAGACCACATTGGCTTAAGGTGAGAGTGCAGAGATTTAAGAAGGACTGTGGTGGCAGATTTTTATATCTTTCAGGTAATTAGCACCCTAGCCGCTATTTGGATGAGAATGGTGAAAGGGGGTGTCTTCTAAACGCATGCGAGCTCACACAGAGACCTACAGAGCTTCTTCTCAGATATGGCTTAAAACACAGTCTTTTGATGAATAAATGCTTTATTGTTGATAGAAAACAGTAAGATACATCCAAATTTCTTCTGACTCGTTACTTCAATCCTCTTCGAACTCCAGCTTATTACTTTAGACATTAGAAAACTCCTCGTGTCTCCATAACACTGGCATGATCCCGCATGATCTCCTTTTAGATCTCCCGTGGACCGCGCATGGCCCGCATAGTAGAAGGGTTACCCTTCCCCATCGTCTCTCCAAACTAATCTAAAACGAAACTTCGGCGCGAGCATCTAAGCTCCAAACACGCCCAAAAACACGTCCTAAATCCCACCCACAATATAACGGGCAGTCTAAAATTTAAAGGCATTATCAATGACATGCAAAACAGGCCAAATGGCCACTACAAGGACTTCATGGGCAACTTTCTCACTCAGAGGGTAGTCCATAGAGTAGGCCCTACAGTCCAAGCCGACCAAGTTGCCATACTGGGCTAGGTCTATTTCCCTCGAAACACTAAGAAGGAATAGCTATAAGTTGAGAGGGGCAAGTTGAATGGAGTGGGTGGGGGAAGTTTCTTCCACACAGATTGGTGAGGGCGTGGAATGCATTGCCAGTCATGTTGATGGCAGCAGATATGATAGCGGCGTTTAAGAGGCTTGCACATGGAAGTGCAGGGAACAGAGAGACTTGGATCATCTATTGGCAGATGAGATCAGTTTAGTTTGGAATCGTATTCGGCACAAACATTGTGGGCTGAAGGGCCCATTCCTGTACTGTACTCTTCTATGTTCTATGGTTTTATGTTGTAGGTTAATAAACTCATATAATGTCCCAGGTTATGATGCTTTCCTAAAGAGTTCCTGATCACAGGCGCTAATGGGGGAATTTACCAAGTGTGTGCTCTTGCTCATTAACTCGTATGCCAAAACATCACACAACTCTCTCGCTTTACTTCCACCCATTAATTTTTATATCTTTTAAACAGTGTCGGTCCCAGCTCTAACATAAGGATTGATTCCAATTTAGTTAAACTTTATATCATTGCACAATATTATCCTGCATTCTCTGCAGTATCCAGGCTTGAAACCCGACTAACACAACTGTAAGAACAGAGCAAATGATTAGCTCAGCACCCAACGCATTAAAAAACTGTCCATGTCAAAGTGACATGACAAGTTCTAACTGGGGAAAGAGCTTTTGATTTTATTTGTGCTTTATGATTGTAGTTTCATATCTGGCAGATGTGAGATACTTTTCAGTGTGCTTGTCCCTATAGGGCCTTTGTACATTTCATAAAAGGAAATGGAAAAGTGAATGATTCCTCACTTGTGAGAAACATCAATGGTTGAGAACACAGTGAACAATCTTACCTTCACATCTTGCTTCAGTGAATTGATTTTGATACCACTCTCCAAAATGGTCAAAGCTTCTGATATAATGTTGTTTGACCATTCTCTCTGAATCATAGCATTACTCAGCAAAGAAGCAGCCCTTTAATCACAACTTGTCCTTGCCAGTAAGTTGCCTATCTGAGCTAGTTCCATTTGCCTGCATTTGTCCCGTATCCCCTACCTCCAATATATGTATCTATCCAAATACCTTTGAAACATTGCAATTATACCTGTGCCTACAAGCTTGCTTTATTGGAGCATTGTAAGAAAGGTGGATGAACTTAGAGCCTGGATTGACACCTGGAAGTATGATGTTGTGGCGATCAGTGAAACATGGTTGCAGGAGGGCTGTGATTGCAAACTAAATATTCCAGGATTTCGTTGCTTCAGGTGTGATAGAATTGGAGGGGCAAGAGGTGGAGGTGTTGTATTGCTTATCAGGGAAGATATTACAGCAGTGCTTTGGCAGGATAGATTAGAGGGCTCGTCTAGGGAGGCTATTTGGGTGGAACTGAGAAATGGGAAAGAGGTAGCAACACTTATAGGGGTGTATTATAGACCGCCTAATGGGGCGCGAGAATTGGAAGAGCAAATATGTAAGGAGATTGCAGATATTAGTAGTAAGCACAAGGTAGTGATTGTGGGAGATTTCAATTTTCCACACATAGACTGGGAAACACATTCTGTAAATGGACTGGATGGGTTGGAGTTTGTAAAATGTGTGCAGGATAGTTTTTTGCAGCAATACATAGAAGTACCTACTAGAGAAGGAGCGGTACTGGACCTCCTGTTAGGAAATGAGATGGGTCAGGTGGCAGAGGTATGCGTTGAGGAACAGTTCGGGACCAGTGATCACAATACCATTAGTTTCAATATAATTATGGAGAGGGGCAGAACTGAACCTAGGGTTGAGATTTTTGATTGGAGAAAGGCTAACTTTGAGGAGATACGAAAGGATTTAAAGGAGTAAATTGGGACAGTTTGTTTTATGGGAAAGATGTGGAAGAGAAATGGAGGACATTTAAAGGTGAAATTTTAAGAGTACAGAATCTTTATGTCCCTGTTCGGTTGAAAGGAAATCATAAAAATTGGAAAGAGCCATGGTTTTCAAGGGAAATTGGACACTTGGTTCGGAAAAAGAGAGAGATCTACAATAATTATAGGCAGCATGGAGTAAATGAGGTGCTTGAGGAGTATAAAGAATGTAAAAAGAATCTTAAGAAAGAAATTAGAAAAGCTAAAAGAAGATATGAGGTTGCTTTGGCAAGTAAAGTGAAAGTAAATCCAACGAGTTTCTACAGCTATATTAATAGCAAAAGGATAACGAGGGATAAAATTGGTCCATTAGAGAGTCAGAGCGGACAGCTATCTGCAGAGCCAAAGAGATGGGGGAGATATTGAATAATTTCTTTTCTTCGGTATTCACCAAGGAGAAGGATATTGAATTATGTGAGGTAAGGGAAACAAGTAGGGTAGCTATAGAAACTATGAGGATCAAAGAAGAGGAAGTACTGACACTTTTGAAAAATATAAAAGTGGATAAGTCTCCAGGTCCTGACAGCATATTCCCTCGGACATTGAGGGAAGTTAGTGTAGAAATAGCAGGGGCTATGACAGAAATATTTCAAATATCATTAGAAACAGGAATAGTACCGGAGGATTGGCGTACTGAGCATGTTATTCCAATGTTTAAAAAGGGATCTAAGAGTAAACCTAGCAATTATAGACCTGTTAGTTTGACGTCAGTGGTGGGCAAATTAATGGAAAGGATCCTTAGAGATAATATATATAAGCATCTGGATAAACAGGGTCTGATTAGGAACAGTCAACATGGATTTGTGCATGGAAGGTCATGTTTGACTAATCTTCTTGAATTTTTTGAAGAGGTTACTCGGGAAATTGATGAGGGTAAAGCAGTGGATGTTGTATATATGGACTTCAGTAAGGCCTTTGACAAGGTTCCTCACGGAAGGTTGGTTAAAAAGGTTCAATGGTTGGGTATTAATGTTGGAGTAGCAAGATGGATTCAACAGTGGCTGAATGGGAGATGCCAGAGAGTAATTGTGGATGGTTGTTTGTCAGGTTGGAGGCCAGTGACTAGTGGGGTGCCACAGGGATCTGTGTTGGGTCCACTGTTGTTTGTCATGTACATCAATGATCTGGATGATGGTGTGGTAAATTGGATACGAAGTATGCAAATGATACTAAGATAGGTGGGGTTGTGGATAATGAAGTAGATTTTCAAGGTCTACAGGGAGATTTATGCCAGTTGGAAGAGTGGGCTGAAAGATGGCAGATGGAGTTTAATGCTGATAAGTGTGAGGTGCTACATCTTGGCAGGAAAAATCAAAATAGGACATACATGGTAAATGGTAGGGAATTGAAGAATGCAGGTGAACAGAGGGATCTGGGAACAACAGTGCACAATTCCCTGAAAGTGGAATCTCATGCAGATAGGGTGGTAAAGAAAGCTTTTGGTGTGCTGGCCTTTATAAATCAGAGCATTGAGTATAGAAGTTGGGATGTAATGTTAAAATTGTACAAGGCATTGGTGAGGCTAATATATGGTGTACAATTTTGGTCGCCTAATTATAGGAAGGATGTCAACAAAATAGAGAGAGTACAGAGGAGATTTACTAGAATGTTGCCTGGGTTTCAGCAACTAAGTTGCAGAGAAAGGTTGAACAAGTTAGGGCTTTATTCTTTGGAGTGCAGAAGGTTAAGGAGGGACTTGATAGAGGTCTTTAAAATGATGAGAGGGATAGACAGAATTGATGTGGATAAGCTTTTCCCACTGAGAGTAGGGAAGATTCAAACAAGGGGACATGACTTGAGAATTAAGGGACAGAAGTTTAGGGGTAACATGAGGGGGAACTTCTTTACTCAGAGAGTGGTGGCTGTGTGGACTGAGCTTCCAGTGAAGGTGGTGGAGGCAGGTTCGTTTTTATCATTTAAAAATAAATTGGATAGTTATATGGACGGGAAAGGTATGGAGGGTTATGGTCTGAACGCAGGTGTATGGGACTAGAGGAGAATACGTGTTCGGCACGGACTAGAGGGTCGAGATGGCCTGTTTCCGTGCTGTAATTGTTATATGGTTATATTATATGGTTATATACCCACAACCCTCTGTGTGGAGAATTTGGCTCTCTGTTTTTCTTTAAATCTTTCCCCTTACACCTTAAACCTATGCCTGCTAGGTACCATCTATGGATAGTGTTCTTATGATACATTACAAGAAAGTACCCTGTGATATGACTGATGCATTGTTGTATCAGACCCTGTATTAACTAACGTATAGTGTCATCAATACATAGATTCTTACAGCGTGGCCTAACTTGCCCGCACCGATCAACATGCTCCATCTACACTGGTCCCACCTGCCCGTGTTTGGTCCTTATCCCTCTAAACCTAACCCATCAATGTACCTGTCTAAATGATTCTTAAAAGTTGCAATATTCCCGCCTCAACTACCTCCTCCAGTGGCTTGTTCCATACGCCCACCCGCCTTTGTGTGAAAAAGTTACCCCTCAGGTCCGTATTAAATCTTTCCACCCTCACAAACCAATGTCAAACTCTTGTTCTCGATTCCCCTGTTCTTGGCAAGAGGCTATGTGCATTCACCCTTAAGAGATGTGATTTTGTACATCTCTATAAGATCACCCATTCATCTCATGTGCTCCAAGGAATAGCGTCCTAGCCTGCACAACCTCTTCCTTTAGCTCAGGCCCCCAAGTCCTAGCAACATCCTCATAAATCTTCTCTGCATCCTTACCAGCTTGAGAAAATATTTCATATAACGTGGTGGCCAAAACTAAATACAGTACTCTAAATGTGGCCTCACCAACATCTTGTATAACTGCAACATGACCTTCCAACTTCTATACGCAATACCCTGACTGAAGAAGGTCAATGTACCATAAGCATTTATGGCCATCCTGTCCACCTGTGATGCCACTTTCAAGGAACTTTCTACCTGCCCTCCTAGATCCCTCTACTCTACCATACTCACCAGAGCTCCACCATTCACTGTGTATCTCTTGCCCTGATTAGACTTCCCAAAATGCAACAGCTCACATTTCTCTGCATTAAATTCCATCAACCATTCCTCAGCCCACCTGCCCAACCGATCGAGATCGTGCTGCAATTTTTGGTGATACCGTGATAAACTTTATTTTGCTTGCTATCTAGATAGATTATGCCATACATGAAGACAACAGGTAGTACAAAGGAGAAAATAAACATATAGTGTTACAGCAGCAGAAAAAACTACAGATACAAACATGTGTAGGTGGTGCAATAACATAGAAACATAGAAATTAGGTGCAGGAGTAGGCCATTCGGCCCTTCGAGCTGCACCGCCATTCAATATGATCATGGCTGATCATCCAACTCAGTATCCCGTATCTGCCTTCTCTCCATACCCTCTGATCCCCTTAGCCACAAGGGCCACATCTAACTCCCTCTTAAATATAGCCAATGAACTGGCCTCGACTACCCTCTGTGGCAGAGAGTTCCAGAGATTCACCACTCTCTGTGTGAAAAAAAGTTCTTCTCATCTCAGTGTTTACATCCTTAGCTGTGAGTCCTGGACTTCCCCAACATCGGGAGCAATCTATCTAGCTTGTCCAACCCCTTAAGAATTTTGTAAGTTTCTATAAGATCCCCTCTCAGGCTCCTAAATTCTAGAGAGTATAAACCAAGTCTATCCAGTCTTTCTTCATAAGACAGTCCTGACATCCCAGGAATCAGTCTGGTGAACCTTCTCTGCACTCCCTCTATGGCATAACATAGAGTTCGGCAGTACATTTGTGGCTCATGGGAGGTCTGTTCATGAAGCAGATAACAGCAGGGAAGAAGATGTTTTTGAATCTGGTGGTACATACTTGCAAGCCTTTGCATCTTTTGCTTGAGGGGAGAGGGAAGAAGAGGGAATAAACAGGATACTGGTGGTCTATCATCTGAATCAGTTTATTGTGGTCTTGGGCGGAGTTGTTCCCATGCCAAGCTGTGCATCTGTAGAAACTGGGAGATGCTGTCAGTGTAACCAACATTGTGCAGAGGAACACATTGGAGACACAGTTGTGGATTTTTTTGTGGAAAAAATAACAAAATAGGGACGACAAGGTGGCGGAATGGTAGTATTGCTGCTTTATAGCAACAGATTCTGACTATGGGTACTGTCTGTATGGAGTTCGTATGTTCTTCCCGCAAAATAAGTGGGTTTTCTCCGGATTCTCCGGTTTCCTCCCACACTCCAAAGACAGGCAGGTCTGTAGGAAATGGGCTTGGTAAAATTGTAAATTATCCATAATCTGTGCTGGATAGTATTAGTGTGCGGGGATTGCTGGGCGGCGCGGACTTGGTGGACCGCAGGGCCTGTTTCCACACTGTATCTCTAAACTAAACTCAACTAAACTGTTAAAAGTGGTAGATGGAATGTCAGTTTAGCAATACAGTGTGGAAACAGGCCCTTCGGTCTTTATACCAAGGCAATTAACCGACAAACCAGTACGTCTTTGAAGTATGGGAAGAAACCGGAGTACCCAGGGAAAACACACACGGTCACGTGGAGAACGTACAAACTCCGTACAGATAAGCACCTGTAGTCAAGATCGAACCCGGGTCTCTGGTCCTGTAAGGAAGCAACCCTACCGCTGCACCACCGTACAGTAATTGTCAGTTGCACAGTGCTGTTGCAGGAGGTTCCTTTGCAAAGGTAGATTGCTGTGATTCCCACAGTGTTTTGACTTCAAAGGTTTATTGGCTGCCAGGCAATTATGAACCTGAAATATTCTTTTGAGTCTGAATGAAATATTCTTATGAGTCTGAATATTACACTGAATGATAATGTGGCCAGTTAATTTCTTATTTTAGGCTGGAAAATGAGTAGTGACCGATACCCATCTCCATCAGAAATAATCATGTGCTCTGCTTCACGGGTCCCTCACAATAGTTACTGTCAATTATATCTCAATGGTGTACTTAATCACTAAAACTGAAAAATATGGAGGCTGAGAGAACAAATTACTCTCGATAAGCAGACTTCAAAATGTTTAAATTTCCTGGAAGGTTTTAAATTGAGCAATTTTGTCGTGAAATGCATTTTCTACCAATTGTCACATTCAAACGTGCAGCTAATATCTACTGGGCCACTTCTGGTGGGTTTGCACAGCATTTGGGTGCAGAACTCAATTCAATTCCCCATTCTTTCTCTGACTTACTATCTTGGCTCTGAAGCAGAGAGCCACATGTATAGTCTTTTTGTACGGTCATAAAATCATGTGATAGGACTAGATTTAGGCCATTCGGCCCATCAAGTCTACTCCGGCATTCCATCATGGCTGGTCTATCTCTCCCTCCTAACCGCCTTCTCCTGCCTTCTCCCCATAATTTCTGACACCTGTATTAATCAAAAATCTTTCTATCTCTCGCCTTAAAAAATATCCATTGATGACCTCCACAGCCTTCTGTGGCAAATAATTCTTCAGATTCACCACCATCTGACTAAACACATTTCTCCTCATAAACGAACGTCCTTTAATTCTGAGGCTATGACCTCTAGTCCTAGACTCTCCCACTAGTGAAACATCCTCTCCACATCCACTCTATCCAAGCCTTTCACTTTTCTTTGACTGGCGTTCGCAGCTGAAGGTTGGACGGGGATGCGGTGCAAGCAGGGGCTGGTGCAGAGGTAGAATCGAGCGGGGGCGGTGCAGAGGTTATCAGTGCTGCAAGCAGGCAAGCTAAGCTGGCAGTGCAAGCAGCAGGGAAGGCAGCACAAGCCAGGGGCGGTGTGGGCAGCCGTCGGTAGTACGGTCCGCTATAACTGAAATCCATTATAAAGTCAGTTAAAGTAAGGGTTTACTCTACAGGCAGTCTGTGGGGTATGTAAGGGTTTAATTGTGCGAACAGTCCATGAACGATTGTGCTTCCTCAGCTGCCGCAGGAAGTCCATCCTATGTTGTGCCTTTTTGACTGTAGAGTCTATGCTAGCTGCCCATTTAAGGTCCTTGAAGATGATGGTTCCCAGGAACTTAAAATACTCCACAGATGTGACTGTGGTGTTGTTGATGGGGAGTGGGGTGAGGGGAGGGAGGGTTCTCCTAAAGTCTACTATCAATTCCACTGTCTTAAGAGCATTGAGCTCCAGGTTGCTGCTATGGCACCAGGCTGCCAGTCTGTATGGAGAATGGGGAGAAGACAGGAGAATGGGGTTGAGAGGGAAAGATAGATCAGCGATGATTGAATGGTGGAGTAGACTCGATGGGCCTATGACTTATGAACTTGAACTTTCTCCACCCTATCAGTCTCTTTTCCAACTTTCTTCTCTCTTTTATAACCAGTCTGAAGAAGAGTCCTGACCTGAAATGTCTGCTGTCTACATACCTCCTGGCCCGCTGAATTGCTTCAGCAGTTTGTGTTTGGCTCAAGATTCCAGCAATTGTAGTTCCCTGTGCATCCATGTCTTCTGTATCCTGGGGAGCTTCTGTAAATCTCTGGTGATAACTGTCACTGGGCTGAAATGCTGGTACTCCCTCCCCCTTAGCACTGTCAGAATACCTTCACAGTGGCTCAAAGATGTTGCTCACCATCGCCTTATCAGGGGCAATTAGAGATAGGTGGGAAATGTTGGCAATGCCCAATTTCCAAAAAATGAATAATAAAAATAATATTTACTTACAGACCAGTTCAACATAGGAACTATTTCCAGAATCATTATTTTACTGACCCCATAAAGTAGCAGCCTATTGCAATTCAAAAGTGTGTCATAGCTGATGTTGTTGGTGAACAACTTTGTTTTTGTCAATTATTATTGATGCTTTGCTTGAACACTGTTGGAACGAGACTGAAACATAATCTTCGTAGAGCCTTGAGCTTGTCTGGGCACATAACACCATAAGACGACATGTATTGATAGCGCTGAAGTAGATATGGTTGAAAGCTTCAAATTCCAAGGAGTAAATATCACCAGCAACTTGTCCTTGTCCACCCATATTGAAGCAATGGCCAAGAAAGCACACCAATGCCATTGCTTCCTTAAAAGGCTTATAAAGTTCGGCATGTCCCCAGCAACTCTCACCAACTTCTACAGATGCGCCGTAGAAAGCAGTTTCTTCCCAGATGTTATCAGAGAACTTAACCACCCTCCAAAACAACTAGAAAGCAGTCCTGAGCTATTATCTACCTGATTGGAGACCCTCAGACTATCATTAATAGGACTTTCAACATACATCACATCAAAATATTCACACAACCTCTGATGTTTTCAAGAGAGAGTTTGTTTTAGCTCAGAGCTAAGGGAATGAAGAGATATGGAGAAAAAGCAAGAACTTGGATGATCAGCCATGATCATATTGAATGGGTGTGCTGGCTCGAAGGGCTGAATGGCCTACTCCTGCAACTATTGTCTATGTTTCTATCTATATTTCTATGCTATCTTGCACTATACGTTATTCACGATATTCCCAGTATCACTTATCTGTGCACTGTGGATGGCTCGATTCTAATAATGCATTGTCTTTCCGCTGACTAGTTAGCACGCAACAAAAGCTTTTCACTGTATTTCGGTACATGTGACAATGAATTAAACTCAACAAAACAAAACATAGGAACATAATTAGGCCATTTTGGCCCATGGAGTATACATTTAATAATTAATTATTTTTCCTTCTCAACACCATTCTCTAACCTTTCCCAGTAACCTTTGACCCCCTAACAAATGAAGAATCTATCAATCTCCAGTTTAAAAATATCCAATGCCATAGATTTACCACCCTCTGGCTAAAGAAATTCCCTCTCATCCCCACTCTGAAAGTACATCTTTTTATTCTGAGACTCTGCCCTCTGGTTCCAGGCTCTCCCATTGCTGAAAACCATTTCCATGTTCACTCTAGGCCTTTCATCATCGGGTAGGTTTCATACGTGTGTTGAATTGACAAAACCATGTTTAAAGTGGGATGAGAAGGAACAGAATGTGAGTCTCATTGTGACAGCTTTATCTAAACTAGCTTTGCAGCAGTAAAGGTGGGGATTTGGGAGCAAAGGAAGAACAGATTGACAAGTGCCTGACAGACATTCAACACATCAAAACATTCACACAACCTCCTGCGTTAGTTGGAATTTATTGCCATTCTGAGGAAATGCATCTTGAATGACGTGCGTGGTACTTACGCAATGAATACTTCTGCAGAATGCCACTCACGGCTAGGTGATAAGCCAGGTTTATCAATAATCCGCTAATGCAACATCTTTGATGAGGAATTTATCTCTGACACTCTTGAAAGATTTCTAAATAATCCGCTGTGAATACTGAGAGATACTTTGATGGAGAGATTTCAGTGACAATGAAGTCGAGCGATGCTTACATGCTCTCCCATTGATGGGATTCAGAAGGTACAATTTTAGTGATGCGTCACAGTGGGCAAAAGGCATGGTATGGTAAAACGTTGACTTTTTTCTGTAAGAACTGATATAGTGAAATGTAGAATTTGGAAACAGGGCTGCAGGCTTACAACATGGAAGAGTACGGTACAGGAACAGGTCCTTCAGTTCACAATGTCCGTGCCAAACATGATGCTAAGTTCAACATCTCCTCTGCCTGTACGTGATCCATATCCCTCCATTCACTGCATATCCATGTGGCTATTCCAATTATCTTAAACACCCCTATCGTATCTGTCTCCACCATCACCCCTGGCCTCAAACCCCAGGCACCCACCACTCTCTGTGTGAAAAATTTGAACCGCAGGTTCAGGTCTCTCCTCAACCTCCACCATTCCAGAGAAAATAATCCAAGTTTGTTCAACCTTTCCTTGTAGCTAATTCCCTGTAATCTTAGGTAGCATTCTGCAAAGCTTTCATATCCTTCCTGCAATGGGCAACTAGAATTGCACACAGTACTCCAAAACCAATATCCTATAAAGCTGCAACATGACTTCTTGACTCTTATACTAAATGCCCCAACCGATGAAGGCAAGCATACCAAACACCTTCTTTACCACTCTATTTACTTGTATTGCCACTTTCAGGGAGCTGTGGACTTGGGTCACATGATCCCTCTGTACATCAATGCTGTTAAGGGTCGCCATTAATAGTATATTTCTTCCTTACATTTAACCTCCCAAAGTGAAACACCTCACACTTGAACAGACTAAACTCCATCTGACATTTTTCCACCCATTTCTGTTGCTGATCTATATTCTGCTGTATATTTTGGCAACCTTCCTCACTGTCCGCAACTCCATCAATTTGGTGTTGGATGCAAACTTATTAACCAACCCACCTATATTTACGTCCAAGTCATTTATTGACATTACAAACAACAGAAGTCCCAGCATAGATCCTTGTGGAACTCCACTGGTTACAGAACTCCAGCCAGAATAACACCCCTCCACCCCAGGAATAGATCGGGTAGATGCCTTTTGTCCAGAGTAGGTGAATCGAGGACCAGAGGACATAGTTTTAAGGTAAAAGGGAAAAGATTTAATAGGAATCTGAGAGGTAACTGTTTCACACAAAGGGTGATGGGTGTGTGGAACAAGCTGCCAGAAGAGGTAGTTGAGGCTGGGACTATCCCAATGTTTAAGAAATAGTTAGACAGGTACATGGATTAGACAGGTTTGAAGTATTGTGGGCTGGTGGGACTAGTGTTGCTGGGACATGTTGGCCGGTGAGGGCAAGTTGGGCAAAGGACCTGTTTCTACGCTGTATGATTCTATGAATCTAAACAGAGATTAAAAAAAAGGCGGTAGGCCAAAATGGATGCTAAAATGGAAATAGAGATGGGGAAACTGGTATTGATTGTTGGAGCAAAACGATGCAGAAAGAAAAGAGTTAATATAGATCATATTTAGATAGATCAAGTTTTAGATATAGATAGACACACAATGCTGCAATAACTGAGCGGGTCAGGCAGCATGTCTGGAGAAAAGGAATAGATGACATTTCTGGTTGAGACCTTTCTTCAGACCCGTCAGTCAAGGGAGAGGGAAAGTAGAGGTATGAAAAGGTACAAAACCTGATGCATGTAGATGGAAACAGATAGATACAGGCACAGATACAGATGCAGATACTTTAGATACCGATAGATGGAAAGACAGAAATAAATAAATACATTCATATTTATGAAACATGAGCATCACTGGCAAGCCATCATTTATTGCTCATCCATATCTAAGAAGGCTGTGGTGAGCCACCTTCTTGAACTGCTTATGTTCTGAAGTCCTCCTGGTTAACTTGGTCCCATGGATGTGGAGCCAGCAATGATGGAACATCATGTGACTTGAAGAGGGACAGGTAGGTTCCTTCACACCTGCTGTCCTTATCCTTCTTGTTGACAAAGGTTGTGGGTTTGGGCAGTTTTGTGAGAATGAACCAGGCAAGTGGCTGCATCGTATTTAAACACAATCGTAACACTGCAGCACCAAAAGCAGGTGCTGATCATTTGGACTGCTTTGTGTACTGTGATGTGTGACGCTATCAGTACATAACACTTGTGCAAACATTTACATTTAAATAGCACTGCCAAAATATAATAACAATGTGTTAATGGGATGCTAAAAATAATGAGTCAAGGAAGTTGCACTTTGTATTAATTTGAGATTTCAAAGAATTTGGGTCCATATCAGTCTTCAATTAAACTTTTTAAAGTGCTGCAGCATTTTTAAGCGCACCTTGTGCCTTTTGTCTTTTCTCACATTTGCTATCATAGATATGGGCATCAAGTCCATTATTTAAACTAAAGGTTTTCCTTGAATTAAAATGAATTACAGAGATCTATGACAACATTTGTACCATGTTCCTCCTACACATGGTGAGGCAGCTTCACCTCCACATTTCTGGAATATTCTACCTTAAACCATGTTGCTATTTATTTGCAGAGTGTAATGAATCTGTTGATATATTTCATAATGTCACCAATCTAACATTACATGCGTGACATCCTCCCTTAGATTTAAAAAAAAATGATGTTTAAAATAGCAGTCTATTGATGTTTCACTTTAGGATAGAATCTTCTGCGTAAACATTTTTTTTAAACTGCTGTTGCCGAAAATCTGAAATAAGAACAGAAAATGCCGGAAAAAACTCAGCAGATCAGGCAGCATCTGTGGAAATCAGGAGCTCCTTCATCAGAAGTGAGAGATAGGGAAAACAAAGAGAGATATAAGGAACAGCAGATGCTGCAATCTTGAGCAAAACATTAGCAGCTTGTGTTTTGCATGGAGAAAACAAGTTAGTCTATTGAGCAGGTAAGGTGAGAGAGTGCAATGGGTGGACAAAGGGAGTTTCAGTGATAAGGTGGAATAATGCAGCCGTTAAATGAGCAGTTAAGCAAATTTGTGTGTGTGAGAGGGCAATGGCATGAGCCTGAGGGGGGGGGGGGTGTGGACTAAGAGGGACCTGGCGTGAGGGGGCCGCTGAGAACTACGAGGCACCCAGCAGGAGAGGCTGAGAATGAAGTGGGGCAAAATGTCTCAAATTAGTACTTTTTATAACTTTGGCGACTCTTTTGCGTACTTTGTGTATTGTTTGCAAAAAAGTAAAGACTTTCACTGCACCTAGGTACATGTGACAATAAAGTTTCATTGAATCATTTAATATTTTAAATGTTGTGTACTCAGGACAATGTTGCATAGTCTGGGCTATAGGCGACATGGATATATCCCTGGTAGGGCAGATGAAAAGTACTTGAAAGAATGAAAGAAAACTTGAAGATAAGAAAGGCAGGGAAAAACACCAAAAGATTTGAGGGAATAGCTGCGGCGAGATCGGAACATTTAAAAGGAAATGTGCAAGTATTTTACAGAGATAGTGGGTCCTGGCATGCTGCAGTGGAGCCAGATGCGATAATGGCATTGAAGTATTTCGCATGGGCACATGGATATGCAGAGGATGGAGGAATGTGGATCATGTACAGGCAGCGGTGATTAGTTTATCTTGTAAGCAGCGCCGGGTATTGGCATCATTCATCAGTCGCTGAGCTTGAGACAGACAGATGTTTGGCTCCCCTGTGAATGCAAGGCCCCAGCCTTCCTTTGTTAACCTCCACTCAATCTGATAAAGCACTGAAACAGGCCCTTCGGCCCACTGAGACCATGCTGATTATCAAGCATTCATTTCTGTACTGATTTTACCCTAAGCTATTTTATTATTCCCACGTTTTGATCCACTGCCCCCAGATTCTGCCAAATACCTATTCACTAGTGGTAAATTATGTGGACCAATTTAACCACTGACCCGTACGTCTTTGGGATGTGAGAGGAAACTAGAGAGCCCAGAGGAAACCAACCCAGTCACAGGGAAAACCCGTGCCAACTACACGCAGGCAACTCCTGAGGGCAGGGTCGAACTCGGTTCACTGGGTGGGTGAGTTAGAGGCTCTCCCACCTTGGCCATTGTGCTGCCCATCTTCCTGGACCTTTCACCTGGCAAGAGCATGATCCCGATGCTTCCATGAGTTGTGTGGCAGAAGTCATTGCTTCAATACAATACATTGAAGCAATCCTTTTGTAGCAAACCCTTCCCAGTCCCACCTGTGGGATTGTGGGATTGTGGCATTTTCACATATGGTTGGGACTCAATGAGTCATAGAGTGATACAGTGTAGAAACAGGCCCTTTGGCCCAACTTGCCCACACCGGCCAACTTGTCCCAGCTACACTAGTCCCACCTGCTTGCGCTTGGTCCAAATCCCTCCAGACTTAACCTATCCATGTACCTGTCTACCTGTTTCTTAAATGTTGGGATAGTCTCAGCCTCAACTACCTCCTCTGGCAGCATGTTACATACACCCACCACACTTTGTGTGAAAAAATTACCCCTCAGATTCCTATTAAATCTTTTCCCCTTCACCTTGAACCTATGTCCGCTGGTCCTTGATTCCTCCACTCTAGACAAGAGACTCTGTGCATCTACCCGATCTATTCATCTCATGATTTTGTACACCAAATAGTTCCTTTGGGCCATAATGATGACACCGACATCGTAGTCTTCTCATTCTTCAGGGCGGCATGGTGGCGCAGCAATAGAGTTGCTGCCTTACATGTCAGAGACCTGGGTTTGATCCTGAGTATGGGTGCTGTCTGTACGGAGTTTGTACGTTCTCCCCGTGACCGTGTGGATTTTCTCCGGGTACTCCGGTTTCCTCCCATACCGCAAAGACAAACAGTTTTGTAGGTTAATTGGCTTCCGTAAAGATTGTAAATTTTCCCTAGTGTGTAGGACAATGCCAGTGTACGGGGATCGGTGATTGGTTTGGACTCGATGGGCTGAAGGGCCTGTTTCCACGATGTATTTACTTACAAAATTCTTAAGGGGTTGGACAGGCTAGATGCAGGAAGATTGTTCCCGATGTTGGGGAAGTCCAGGACAAGGGGTCACAGCTTAAGGATAAGGGGGAAATCCTTTAAAACCGAGATGAGGAGAACTTTTTTCCACAGAGAGTGGTGAATCTCTGGAACTCTCTGCCACAGAGGGTAGTTGAGGCCAGTTCATTGGCTATATTTAAGAGGGAGTTAGATGTGGCCCTTGTGGCCAAGGGGATCAGAGGGTATGGAGAGAAGGCAGGTACGGGATACTGAGTTGGATGATCAGCCATGATCATATTGAATGGCGGTGCAGGCTCGAAGGGCCGAATGGCCTACTCCTGCACCTAACTTCTATGTTTCTATGTATCTCTAAACCTGTCTAAACTAAACCTGCAGATGGCATCGCCCAAATGACTCCATGGTAATCATGTTGTACATCAACAATGCATGATTTTCGGGTTCTACCGAAGATAGGCACAAAATGCTGGAGTAACTCAGCGGGATAGGCAGTATCTCTGGAGAGAAGGAATGGGTGATGTTTCGGGTCATGACCCTTCTTCAGGTCCCGAACCCGAAATGTCACCCATTCCTTCTCTCCAGAGATGCTGTCTGTCCCTCTGAGTTACTCCAGCAGTTCCTTCCTACATACTTTCGGGTTTTAACTGCATTGCCTCAAGGCTGATGGTTTACTTTGGGAGGTCAGTGCAGGATGCTCCCAAGTCACGTTGCAATGTCACCGATCCCTCGGCATAGGCATATGCAGTGAATGAAAAATTGAGCTGATTTGGCACCGGGCACATTGTGCAAATAATATTGCATCTCCATCGCCTACAGAAAGGTATTAGGGATGGGGAATAAATGTCCTCCTTGACAACAATGCTCCTTTCCCAAAGGTTGATATAAATCAATGGCATTATTTTTAAGAGGACTTCGATAAATTACATGGCTGGGCCACTGAATATTCCTATTGTTTTACTGTATTTCCTTGTGAATAATCAAATATGTCTCAGTCAGATCACAGATTTGAGGAAGGAAATTAGAATTTCCATTACAATAAAATGTGCGTAGATGGAAAAATTGTAAAACCATAACATCATACAAAATAAGCTGTTAGTCGACAGTGTGGAAAATAATTGAACAATTCATCTTTTATTTTGAATTGCCAAAATTTCATGCAATCAAATAACTTCAGCGAATGTTTTCAATCACATATGCACATCAAAGCATAAATCCAAGCTGAAGGTGATGGGGTTGCAATACCCCAATGCAACAGGTGGCCCACAGAATACATTACACGATGCATACATTGGACATGGAGTAGTAAGCACAGGCATGGCAAGTGGTGTTCAAGGAAGGATTCTCCTTATTGTACAGTTTAGTGCAGGTAAGCAAGACATTGGCGTGACAGTGAACTAATTCCAAAAGCACGTTAGGGTATGAGGTTTGTGTCTTCCATCCCATTGAGATGATCTTGAAGACTGAGTTTCACAGATGACAACAAAGAGGCAAAGGATCACCGCTGTACAATTCTCAGTTAAAAGAGTTTGCTTCATGGCTTTTGAATGCCGCTACAAACATGACAAGTCGGTATACCATTGGATGCCACCAATGGCACATTGCATTCTATGGAGCACTTTGTGAATGAATACCCCTTTCCTGCACCCCCCCCCCCCTCCCCCCCCTTCCAAAAAAAAGCCCTGGGCTCCAGCCAGCTCTATGCATTGCATTCAACCACCACACCCAGCATCAAGCTGCTCCCAAGACATGCCGTCACCCAAAGGGACTACGAGGGCCCCTGTTCCAATATCTAAAGGGGCTGCTCCTTGCCTTCTAGTTGCACTTCACACCCACCATCCTCATCTTTGGACACCCTGCGCATAGGGGAGAGGGTAGGGCCAAAGATGTCCTGGTTGGGTTGCTCCTAAGCCTGGCCAAGCTGGCCATGCGTGAGTCACAGCGCCAGGCAGAAGAGTGCCTTTCCCGAGCCGGCTGCCTGCCCCTTTTCCGGGGTTACGTCTACGTCCGGGTGGTACTAGAAAGGGACTACGCGCTGTCCACTGGCCCGCTGGAGGATTTCCGGTACCGCTGGGCACCGCGAGGGGTGGAATGCATCTTTAATAAGGATGGGGAAATAGTAATTTAAGAAAGACATGTTTTACTTCTATTGTGGTGGTGGGTTTGTTTTCGAATAATTTAATATTGTACGTACTATTGTAAATAGTTGTCAGTGGTGGCAGAGCGCGAGAGGTCTTTATCACTCAACTATCTCTTCTATTTATAACACTGACAAGCTTATTTATACCACTGGCATTGATTGATTTAAACCAACCTTGCAAAATGCCTGCTCTCCCCAACTCATGGTTCTGGAAATGCAGAGGCGATTGTGGTGAAACTCTGCAGCACCTTCCATAATCTCAGGGAGTCCCCAAGCACTTAACGTCACTTTCAATGCTTCCTATGGTCAATTGAGGAAAAAAGTGGAACAAAACCTATGGGCAGCAGTGATCCCTGCCTTCCCATACACAAGATCTGGACTACCTGCAGCAGGCATCTCGAAGCACTGGAAAAATACTACCAATGTTGTCAAGGCAAAATCCTCCAAATTTTGAGTTTATTTTAGAGATACAGTGTGGAAGGTCCCTATGGATCTTCAAGTCCATGCTGACCAGCGAACCCAGTAATATCCTACACACTATGGACAATTTTTACTGAAGCAAATTAAGCTGCAAACCGGTACATCTTTGGAGCGTGGGAGGAAAAGTAGAGCACCGGGGGTAAGTCCACGGGGTCACGAGGAGAGAGTACAAACTCCGTACAGACGGCACCCATAGTCTGGATCGAACCCGGGTCTCTGGCACTTTAAGGCAGCAACTCTACCACTGTGCCATCCATGTCACCTCCTGACCCACCATGCGTTAGAAAGATACACAAACCGATGGCAGTGTCCTCTCCCCTGCAAAACGTCCTTAGCACCACTGAACAAACTCCATGGTGCAGGTCACCTTCTTCACATGCCTGACACCAGATGCCTTGCAAACTGCCTGCTCAGACTATTGCGAGCTTTGTTTAAGGACATTACCAGCTGTACACATTTAGGGTAATGCTCAAAGTCTCTTTTAAAAAAAATGACTTCCCCACTGATTCCTGGGAATCGCTGGACGCACGACACTTAAATTGAAGAAGGTTTTCATGACATTCAGAATACTATTGAGAAACTTGGGTCCATTTTGGTGGGAGTGCAGAGAAGGAAACGGCGGAAGGAATGGAACTTCTCACAATCTGCCCATCTGTCCTTCATACCAGAAACCTTCTGTAGGAGGTACACAAAAATGCTGGAGAAACTCAACGGGTGCAGCAGCATCTATGGAGCGAAGGAAATAGGCAACGTTTCGGGCCAAAACCCTTCTTCAGACTGGTGGGGTCTGAAATCCCCCATCAGTCTGAAGAAGGGTTTTGGCATGAAACATTGCCTATTTTCTTCACTCCATAGATGCTGCTGCACTCGCTGAGTTTAAAAAATATATATATATTATTTATTTTCTCCAGCATTTTTATGTACCTTCGATTTTCCAGCATCTGCAGTTCATTCTTAAACACCTTCTGTAGGAGAGTGTGCAGAGTGCAATTAACTCACTGTCAACCCCAAGGAAATGCTTAAAGAGGAGACACAGTGGCACAGCGGTAGAGTTGCTGCCTTACAGGGCAAGCAAACACAGTTCAATCCTGGCTCGAGTTTATACATTCCCCCTGTGATGCTTGGGTTCAAAGTTGTGCAGGTTTGCAGGTTAATTAGCTTTGGTAAACATTGTAAATTGTCCCCAGTGTGTAAGATAGTGCTTGTGTTCGGGGATCGCTGATCGACGCAGACTCAGTGGGCCGAAGGACCTGTTTCCGTGCAATATCTCTAAACTAAGGAGGCACCAGACCTTTGAACTGTGGTCACTATTGTTATGTGGGGAACCACAACAGCAATATAGTGCACAGCAAAGTCCCACAAATAGGTGAGTGACTGGATTACCTGTCACAGTGTTGTTGGTTGGAAAATAAACCTTGTCGTTCAGATACTGCAAGAGTTCCTCTGCCCTTCTTTAAAGTAGTTGCAGTGGGACCACCCATACCCACCAAAGGGGATATATGGGGACTCTGTTTAACATTGCATCTGAAAAAGCAGCCCCTTTAACAGTACCCAAATCCATCAGTATTACATTGGAGTTTCATGCTTGCTTAGTGGATGCTTCAATACATTATTGTGAACAATTGACAATGCAAAAGAATCTACTGCTTCAGTCAGCCATGAAACAGCATTGATTACACATTTCATCACATCACAAAAATATATACTTCTATTACTGGCTTGATGCTTTTTTGCATAAATCGACCATAAGCAATCTCTCGGAGACTGGGGCACACAAATCACGCTCGTGAAAAATGTCTTCCGTCCATAATCTGCTGTTGAGTCTACTGCACAGAAATAGACATCCTATCTGATTTACTCCAGTGTCCTCACTCCACACCAGCCTCCTCCCATCCCTCATCATCCCATCCCATCAACTTATCTCTCTCCTCATTTCCACCAAAGTATTTATGATGTTTTCCTATGATGGAATCCACTCTGTTTCTTTAAACATTATTTCCAAGAGCAAGTGCTACGTTCTAACAATTATCGACACAAGGAACTGCAGATGCTGGATTCATGAGTCAAATACAAAGTGCTGGTGGAACTCAGACCTTCAAACTGAAAAAGGGTCCCAACCTGAAATGTTGACTGCCCATTCATCCACAGATGCTGAAGATTTCAGCATCTCCAGTCTCTTATGCCTCCCTCTTGCTATCTCTCCTTCTCAGTTCAGCCAATAGGTTTTCGACGAAGTAAATATTGACACTTCCCCAATAATCGGAGAGTCTCAAATGAGGAGGTATAGTTAAAAGATCAGATAAGAGAGCAGGCATTTAAAAATAAAATACATAAGAATTTCTTCTCATAGAGACTGGTGTCTCTGGAATGCTCTGTTCTGGAAGGATGTGGAGGCTGGATCATCGTAGTATTTTAAAGAGAATGCAGATTAATTTTTGAATGTTCAGTGACGAGGATGATGGCAACCTGATACAGAAGGGAAAATTATCTGGGTAGATGAGCCATGATCATGCTATAGAATCATAGAGTAATACAGTGTGGAAACAGGCCTTTCGGCCCAACTCACCCACACCGGCCAACAATGTCCCAGCTACCCTAGTCCCACTTGGTCCATAACCCTCCAAACCTGTCCTATCCATGTACCTGTCCAACTGTTTCTTAAATTATGGATAGTCCCAGCCTCAACTTCCTCCTCTGGCAGCTTGTTCCATACACCCACCACCCTTTGTGTGAACAAGTTACCCCTCGGATTCCTATTAATTTTTTTCGACCTTCATGGAACTATACACTTGTACTCCTAGATCCCTCTGCTCTACAACACTACCCAGAGGCCTACCAATGGTGGTACAGGGTTATGGTTTATTCCTGCTCTAATTGTCTTTTATTTTGGTAGTTAAAGATAAAGTTAAAGTTATCCCCAGTGCGAAGTAATAAATCTCTGCTATTGATTGTGCCAGATCTGTTTCATTAACTGCAGATTGATTTAACCAAAGAGCTTTAGTGAGCTTTAGCAATACTGAAGTGTTATCACAGCTAACAGGCACATAATCAATGTGGTACAGAGCTGCTTTTCAGCACAAGGCAGCTGGAGTAGAGAAAGTGATGCCACTGGGGAGAATGGTAGGGGTGTGGATGGAGGATGAGAGGATGCATCGAAGGGGTCCAGAAACTGCTGTTAAATACAGAGCAGGTCAGGCTGCATGTGACGAAAGGGAAGCAAGGTGAATGCTTCATGCCAAAGATCTCTTGTCAGAACGAAGAAGGGGAGAAAGCAAGTTAGTTGGTGTGGGAAGAGGTAAAAGGACAGGTGTTACATCTCCAAGTTGCCTTGGAAAAGTGCTATTAAATAGAGGATTGGTGGAGAACAATAAAACAAACCTGGGAGTCGTGAAAGGAATTATCCTTGAATTCGCTGAAATGGGAGGGGAGGGGTAAACGTGTCTCGTGGTGGAATCTCATCCGACATCGTGGAAATTGCAATGGACGATCATGGAAACCAAACGGTGAGGCCCACACAATTCTGTACTTGCTCTGACCAGGAGAGAGCATGAGAGTAGAGATGTGGGTTGAGATGCAGTCACCTCCTCTTTGTCCATGATGGTAGGGGGTAAGTCATGGCTTGAGAAGAAACATGAAGACATCTACAAGACACCAGTGTGGTGCCTCTCATCAGTGGAGCCAATTAAATGGAGACAGGGAAATCAGGAGAATAGAATGGTGTTCTTACATAGAGCAGTGTTGTAGGAAGTATCATCGAAACTTAGGTATGTTGCAATTGCACATCTGCAATGGATATCAATTCTGAGGTGGTGACAGATATCCAACAAGGGAAGGGAAATTCAGGACAGTGTGAAAATCATGAAATCTTCAATAAAAGAAGACACGTCTTTAATTCTGTTGATAAAATGCAGAATTCTAAGCAAGGAGGTAAAGCTTACCAGGATGGAGAATCAGGACAGCCATTACTAGGAATGGTGGAGCAAGCATTGTACCTTTGTGCATCCATTAAAGATAGCATCCTGCTGTGCAGAAGGAAGCAGCTCAGCCCAGCGCCTATGGCAACTCAATAGATGGCCAATGCTATACGGTCCCAAATTCCAGTTCATTCCCAAACCCAAACAAACTCAGATATTCAAATACAATTTGATGAATGCTTTGATTAGTACCCTTAATTTGTAGCAGGTCAGGCAGTATCTGTGGAAAGAGAAACATATCAGAACTGGATAGAGAGGAAAAATCATTTTTCTCTCTTTCCCAGTCGTGAGGAAAGATCTCTCTCTCCTCTCTCTCTCTCTCTCCTCTCTCTCTCTCTCTCTCTCCCTCTCTCCCTCTCTCCCTCTCTCCCTCTCTCCCTCTCTCCTCTCTCTCTCTCCCTCTCTCCCTCTCTCTCTCTCTCTCTCTCTCTCTTGAAACACCAAGGGGAAGCAAGGTTTGCAGCTGAAGTCAGGATCTAGAATGCTTGCATATTTCCTGCTCCCATTAAACTCAGCAGGTTCACCCACGATTATGTAACCTGTAAAAATCCCAGACATAAGGGATTTGCAGGTTACCTGGCCTCTGTAAAATTGCCCCAGTGTGTAGGAAGTGGATGGGAAAATGGGATAACATAGTGCTAGTGTGAATGGGTGAACGATGGGTTTAAAGTCCTGTTTCCAGGCTAAATCACATAGACTGATACAGCATGGAAACAGGCCCGTCGACCCAACTTGCCCACACCGGCCAACATGTCCTAGCTACACTAGTCCCATATGCCTAAGTTTGGTCCATATCCCCCAAAGCCTGTCCTATCCATGCACCTGTCTAACTGTTTCTTAAATGTTGGATAGTCCCAGCCTCAACTACCTCCTCCAGCAGCTTGTTCCATACACCCACCACACTTTGTGTGAAAAAATTACCTCTCAAATTCCTACAAAATCTTTTCCCCTTCACCTATATCCTCGATTCACCTTCTCTGGGCAAAAGACTACGCATCCACCTGATCTATTCCTCTCATGATTTTATACTCCCTAAAATTAAAACTAAATGGGTGTGCTTACAGAGCAGGAGGCCTCAATCAATAATGAATGGTTTAAGTGGCTGAAAAAATCCCATGATTTAGTGTGAAGTAAAATTGAGTGAAGCACTATGAATAAAAACATTTAAATTATCCATGTTCTTTTTATGATTCCCTCTGATGGACATTAAAGATCCAGAGACAGTAACCCAAGAGTAAGCCAGTTTATCCTAGGGAGGTTTAGTTAGTCTGTGGGTGGTTACTGAGTATATTCCAACTCTGTCCGACTTTACAGTCAGTGGAATGAACAGGATCGTCAATCGTACACTGTGTCCGGCTGGGAGAGATGGATTTCCAAGGAGAATCCCAGCAGGATTGGGCCACACTGCTTGGCTCCACAGTCAGGCCCAGTCATGGACCCAGATATCTATCATTTGTTTCATACTGACACCAGGTTCACCTAGGTCAGACTGTGCTCCTCTGGAAGAGAGTGAGCCCTGCCACTTCAATTACTGACCGTCACCAGCAATTCCAGCTCGGTACCGCCACAGCCAATTCCCTACCGAGGATCTACAAATGCATCTAAGGACTTATTTAAACTTTGAATGACTGAGTACCCACGGCTATAAAGCCTTGAGGTTTACAACCCAATTGAATAATGACATTAAACCTTATCTCAGGTCAAAATACCCATCGATTTGTATTGAAGGAGTTTAAATTTTGATCACGTTAGGTCCCACGAGCATGTGACTGCATGTGGCAAGTGTGACCTAACGTGATCGTTTGCGCCGTACGGCCTCGCGGGGCCGGTCCCACTTCGATCGCCAGAGCCGTATGAAGTTGTGCGGAGCTGGTCCCGACATCGCGCGGGGCTCCGAAAAACTGACCGTGTTCAAAATTTCCGCGCGGCAACGGCCTGCCGGCCCGCAGCCACCTCGACGCCGTACACACTGCCTCGACGGGCGTGCGCAGCGTCTTGACACCGTACACACCTCTTGACGCCATACGTCACGCGCGAACTTCCTGCGGACTTCGCTCGAACTTCACGTCACTCACTCGACCTCCGCGCGGCCCCCGCTTCCGGTTTGGTCCCGCTTGCCGCATTCAAGTCGCATGCTCGTGGGACAGGCCCTTAAGGCAGCATTCTGTCAGTTCCATTCTGAAGAGTCAGCATGGGTTAAGAGAACCGCGAGTCATAAAACTGTACAGCAGAAAAACAGACCATATGGCCATCTATACTATACTATACATCTATACTGGCCACATATGTGTTGACCATCATGCCCATCTATACTAATCCCACTTGCCTGCATTAATTCCGAATCTCTCTGAGCCTCGCTCATTCAAGCACCTGTCTTCTAAATGTTGTTGTTGTTCCTTCCACCACCACCTCTTCTAGCAGCTCATTCCAGATACCAACTAATTGTTGTGTAAAACATTTACCCCATCAGATTACCTTTGTACCTCCTCCCTCTCACATTAAGATATTTGCCCGTGTGCACTAGTCCTATTGTACATACTAGGATAATTTACAGAAGCCAGTTAGCCTTTGGGAAGCGAGAGGAAACCGGAGCACCTGGAGAAAACCCATGTGATCACAGGGAGAACATACAAACTCCATACAGACAACGCCCATAGTCAGAATCGAACCTGAAACTGGCGTTGTAATGCAGCAACTCCACCGCTGCGCCACTATGTTGCTTTATATACCTCTATCAAGTCACCTCTCAGTACCCTGCACTGAGGGAAAACAGGCCCAGCCAATCCAATCTAGACTTATAATTCAGACTGCCAATCCAGGCAACATCCTTGTGAATTTTGTCTGACTAGAACTACACACAAAACTACATGTGTGGCCCAACCAAAGTTATGTGCAACTATAACATGGTGCCCTAACTCTTGTACTCAATGCCAATGCCTGTGCCAACTAAGACAAGTATGCAATATGCCTCTTCACCACATTCATGGGAACTATGTACTTGTACCCCCAGGTCCCTCAGTTCAACAGCACTTCACTAGGTCCTGCTATTCACTGTATTTTGCCCTGCCCTGGTTTAATTTCCTAAAAATGCATAACTTTGCTCTTGGCCAAGTTAAATTCCATCTGCCATTCCCTTGCCCACTTCCCTAACTGAGCTAGATGCTGGTGAAACTTTAGTCAACCTTTGTCATTATCCACTATTTATGGACCTGATTTGAGACTTGAACTAACAACTGCCTGGGTTAAAGGCAAGAAAATCACCCCTGAGCCATGGGCTGCTCTGGACATGGTCATCGAAAGTACTTGACCCATTCTGTATCACTGCCCGGGTTCTCACACCCCCCCCCCCCCCCCCCCCCCACCGGATTCTCACACCAGAGAGGGAGGGAGAACCTCTTGGTCCCTGACCCAAAACGTTGACAGACTTTCCTCTCAACAGATGTGTTGGCTTCAGTTTACAGGGTCTGAGGTTTTATTTGTTGCCCTGCCCCTCCCACTTTTAAAAACAGTATGCACGTCACGGATAAAGAGCAATTTCAAAGATAAAGACCAGAGGTGTGATTTCCATAGCTGTGTTCCCAGCCTAATGAAGGGGAAACCGCAAACAGCATAAGCACATAGAGGGTGATTGCCCTTGTGGTTAGTCATCCATGTCAGTGCGATGATCATGACCACTGCCAAGCCAGTGAGTGTTCAATGAGATGGCAAGCAGTGTGATTTTAGAAGCCATCTGCCATCATTCTCCATTGGTTTGGTTGTCAGAGGTTATGGGGAGAAGGCAGAACAATGGAGTTAGGAGGGAAAGATAGACAGCCATGATTGAATGGCAGAGTAGACTTGATGGGCCAAATGGCCTATTCCTTATGACCTTATGATCATTCACTGTATCAACACCCAATAGTGTGGCACTGAGTTTTGTTCATATAAATGAAATGAAGCAATAATTTTACATCCACTTTAAAGTTAGTTCGCCATTTTTTGTGAATGTATCTCTGCTGTGTCAGCGCGCAATCTGTAAAGTCAGCAGAGTCTTACTACATGCTCCAGAGTTTGGTCGGGATTCCTGCTGAACTTCTGAACCATCACATGGGCATCAAGCATCTTCAGCAGCCATGCTTTGTCCAGATCTCAATCGCAACCTTCCTGCATTTTTTGGTGGGTCAAACCTGGGCTTTATTGTTTGGTCAGAGAGGAGATGTTTAAATTGTGGTTTAGAGTGATTGTGGATACTGTATGGAACTTCTACAGGCGTACCGTAAGAGAATACGGCCTAGTTGCCACATGGACTGGTTCAGTAACTCCATTCAAGAAGACTTTCATCCCTCAATGTCAGGCTGTTGAGCCACACTGTGCAACACTGAACACAACCTTACCTCGAATATGATCTGTATGGACTTGATATAGGTTGCACGACATACTTCAGTTTCTACTGTCATGGTCTGGCTACCTAGTGTTACTGATCACATGGTTTTATTGATCATTGTCTATTTATTAGTTGTATTGTTGCATTAAAGTGCTTGTAAAGCTGCAGCAAGCAATAATTTCATTGTTCCATTCCCAGTGTCTATGAGAATTAAATACTCTTGACTCTCGACTTGGCTCTTTATTTCAAGCTTTCCTCCATGTTGCTGTTGTGTTCCGTCCCACAGGGGCTTGTACATTTGTCCAGGAGACCAAGCCAGGAGCTGGGAGGTCCATTCAATCTCTCTGGATGATGAGTCATTCAGCCAACCTTGCATCATCAGGAAGGGTATCTGGAACCATATTGACTGGTGCCAGAAGCTATTGAAACATGGATGTTTCAGTCTTATGTTGATAACTTGCCACTTAGCAACCATGCCTTTGGAATGAGCACTCATAGTGCTGGTGTGTGCACAGCACTCGGTAGCTGAACAGACCAATGTCACTGCAGAAGTGCAGAATGCTCCATAGCAGTACTCCAGCTCATGTTAAAATCACAGCAAGGAAGAATCAGGAAAAGGTCTTCACCCCATCGGTCATGTTCTGTCATTCTTCGTATTAGAACGCAGCTCATTTCCCTGCTTAGTTCAACGAAAAGCTCCAATTCTCAAGGAAATGTAGCAAAAAATTGCACTGAATAATTTGTGCACTATAGTTTTGTCGCTCCTTAAAGCATGAATGGATAAAGGCTGCCAAACCGATAACAACACAACATTAATCTTTTTAAATCAAATTAGTTCTGTAAGGTTTTAGTTTCTGGAATTTAAATTATTTAGTGTTTAAGAGACATTTACAATTTGCCTCTCCTTTACATTGAATGGTTAGAATGTTTACTGAAATAGAATTAATTGGTTTTGAAATAAATGCATGCCAACTTCTTCTTTAATCGATGGTGGCAGATGTGTTATTCACAAGAGTTGTTGCTTTATTAGAATTGCTCATAAGATTTTGCTGTAAATTTTTAGATGGTGGTTTGTAGACTAATGTTGAGACATTGGCGATCTCCCTGAGGCTATGGACAGTGTTTGTCCCCCAACTAACACCACCAAAAATGCTGAACATTTTAAAGAGGTAACCAACTGTACCAATGAAGCAGAGCAGTGAATGAGGTTTACATGAAGTCTTAGAGTTAAAGAACTACACAGCATGGAAATAGGAATACCGCCCCCAACCATTCATGCTGACCAAGTTGACCAAGTGAGATAGTGCCACTTGCCTTTGCTTGCCCAATATCCCTCTAAATCTTTCCTCTCCAAGAACCTGTCCAAGTGTCCAAGGGGTATCAAAAACCAGAGCACATATGTGAGGGGAGGAAAGATTTATATATGAACCTGAGGGGTACCTTTTCTACACAAAGGGTGGCGGGTGTATGGAACAAGTTGCCGGAGGGGGTAGTTGAGGTCATAGAGTCAGGGAGTTTTACAGCATGGAAAAACCCTTCAGCCCAACTTGCTTACACCAGCCAACATGTCCCATCTACACTTGTCCCACCTACCTGTATTTGGCCCATATCCCTCTAAACCTGTCCTATCCATGTACCTGTCTAAATGATTCTTAAATGTTGCAATAGCACCTGCCTCAACTACATCCTCTGGCAGCTCATTCCATACACCTACCACCCTTTGCGTGTAAAAGTTACCCCTCAGATTCTTATTAAATCATTCCACCCCTCACCTTAAACCTATGTCCTCTGGTTCTCGATTTCCCTACTCTGGACAAGAGACTCTGTGCATCTACCGAATCTGCTCTGACTAATGAAGTCAAGGTGCCAAAAGCCTTTTGACCACTGTATCTATCTGTGATGCCACTTTCAACGAACTATGTACCTGTACTCCTAGATCCCTCTGCTCTTCAACACTCCCCAGAGCCTTACCATTCACTGTCCCTATTTATGCTCCCAAAATGTAACACCTCTATAAGATCACCCCTCATCCTCTTGCACTCCAAGGAATAGTCCCAGCGTACTCAACCTCTACTCATAGCTCAGGCCTTCAAGTTCTGGAAACAGCTTTGTCAATCTCTACACCCTTTCCAGCATGACTACATCTTTCCTGGCAACATCATCGTAAATATTTTCTGAACCGTTTCAAGCTTCACAATATCATTCCTATAACATGGTGCCCACCACTGAACACAATATTCTAAATGCGGCCTCACCAATGTCTTAAACAATTGCAACATGATCTCCCATCTTCCACACTCAATGCTCTGACTGATGAAGGTCAAGGTGCCAAAAGCCTTTTGACCACTGTATCTACCTGTGTTGCCACTTTCAACAAACTATGTACCTGTACTCCTAGATCCTTCTGCTCTCCAACACTCCCCAGAGCCTTACCATTCACTGTGAAGGTTCTGTCAATGTTAATGCTCCCAAAATGTAATACATCACATATCTCTGAATTAAATTCCACCAAACATTCCTCAGCACACCTGTCCAAGATCCTGCTGCAATTTTTGACAACCATCTTCACTATCTACAATATCACCCATCTTTGTGTTATCTGAAAACTTGCTAACCTTGCCAAGTAGGTTCTCATCCAAATCATTGACATAGAGAAAGGTACTCAATAAACATTTGGACAGGTACATGGACAGGGCCGGTTTAGAGAGATATGGGCCAAATACAGACAGGTGGGACTAGTATAGACGGGATATGTTGGTTGGTGTGGGCAAGTTGGGCCAAAGTGCCTATTTCCACACTATATGACCCTATGACTCTATGACTCTACGACTATGACTCAATGGCTTTCAGAAATTGAAGGAGTAGTGGGAGACTCTGAAACTGTTGCATCATAAAACCAAGCCTGAGACGAAGCAACAACTGATAGGGGACCTTCTTGATCTATGTCAGATAAAGAAGGCACTACAGAGAGAAGGTCAGGCTAAGGTCAATGTTAAAATCATGAGAGCCATAGATTGGGTAGGTACACAGAGTGTCTTGCCCAGAGTAGGTGAATAGAGGACCAGAGGACAGAGGTTTAAGGTAAAGGGGAAAAGATTTAATAGGAATCTGAGGGGTAACTTATTCACACAAAGGGTGGTGGGTATATGGAACAAGCTGCCAGAGGAGGTAGTTGGGGCAGGGACCATCCCAACATTTAAGAAACAGTTAGATAGGTACATGGATAGGATTGGTTTGGAGAGTTATGGACCACTGGCAGCTGGGACTAGTGTAGCTGGAACATGTTGGCCGGTGTGGGCAAGTTGGGCCAAAGGGCCTGTTTCCACACTATATCATTCTATGACTCTATGACTCTCTAACCAACTAGATCCAATCAAACCGTGACAATAGGACACTGGAGAATGGTCCAAGCTACCACAGGGAAAGTTATCCACAGACAGGATCCTGTCACCACACCAAAGGAAGGATGTGATTGAGCTGGTGAAAGTGTAGAAAGCAATTGCAAGCATATTGCTGGGACTGATAGGCTTCAGTTATATGGAGAGACTAGATATTTTGGGAATTTTTTCCTGAAGTGAATGAGAATTAATGTACCTTTTGTATGTATTGTATATAAAATCATGAAATTAAAGATTGGAGAAATGCTCACTGTCTCTTTTCCTGCCTAGAGGAATCTAAAACGAAAGGGAATAGTTTCAAGGTGAGAGTGAAAATATTTAAAAGGGGATCTGAGGAGCAGGTTTCGTCAGGGTAGTAGGTGTGTGGAATGAGCTGCCAGAGAAAGTCGTAGAGGCAGATACAATTACAACATCCAAAAGACATTTTGACAGGTACGGAGATAGGAAAGATTTAGAGGAATATGGGCTGAGTGCAGCCAAATAGAACAAGCTTAGATAGGCTTCTTGGTCAGCATGAATAAGCTGAGTTGAAGAGTCTGTTTCCACGCTATGTGACTATTACTCTCACTCTATAGCCAACATTGTGGGACAGGCTTGGAGCAAGAATGACTGTGTTTACACAGTATTTTCAGTCACCTCCAGATCCACAGAGAACAGGCCTGAGATTTAAACCTGGTTTACAAAGAATCTTGCAGCGATGGTGAAAGCATGCAAGTCTTCGGTCTGGCTTGGATTGGGAGGGTGAGAGGGGAATCTGCTGGTTTATTTCTCTTCCATTTCTCCTTTTGGCTGTGGAAAATAGTGCATGAGGGAGTGGGGTAAACTTGCCTCATGACAGTGGATGGTGAAGAAGGTACAGTATGTTGCGGTTCAGGCTACTGACTCTTGTTTGAGGCTGTGACCATTGGCAATGGTGTTCCTGTTGCTGCTTCTCACTGACGTCATGCGCAAGGCAGAGGTGCTCTGGAAGTAACTGGTGGACCCGGACCGCCGGTGCTGCCCTTTACACCGCAGGTGGCTGTTGAAGTGTCTCCGGAAAGACTCGCTCAGCAGGTACAGGGCGAAAGGATTGACGCAGGAGTTACAGAAGCTCAGCACCCGGCCCAGCACAGTGATCAGGAGGTGCCCGAGGGAAGGGTCGATCTGGCCATAGTGGAAGGAGCGGTACATGTAGAGCACATGGTTAGGGAACCAGCACATTGCAAATAGGCCAACGAACACCAGCACGATCTTGGCGAGGCGCTTCCGGGTTTCCATCTGAAAAGGAAAGGAACAGAAATAAATAGGATATAAAGGCTGGATGAAACTCAGATACCGAAGCTTGAAAGCTCATACCACCAGGCTCAGGAACATAGAGTGGCACGGTGGCACAGCAGTAGAGTTGCGGCCTTACAATGCCAGAGACCCGGATTCAATCCTGACTACAGGTGCTATCTGTACGAAGTTTGTACATTCTCCCCGTAACCTGCGTGGGTTTCCTTCGGGTGCTCCGGTTTCCTCCCACACTCCAAAGATGTACAGCTTTGTAGGTTAATTGTTTTGATAATTGGCCCTAGTGGGTAGGATGGTGTTCGTGTGCGGGGATCACTGTCATCGACAACTCGGTGGGATGAAGGGCCGGTTTCCACACTGTACCGGTGAGACCAAGCGGAGGTTGGGCGATCGTTTCGCCGAACACCTCCGCTCGGTCCGCAATAACCAAGCTGACCTCCCGGTGGCTCAGCACTTCAACTCCCCCTCCCACTCCGTCTCCGACCTCTCTGTCCTGGGTCTCCTCCATGGCCACAGCGAGCAGCACCGGAAATTGGAGGAACAGCACCTCATATTCCGTTTGGGGAGTCTGCATCCTGGGGGCATGAACATCGAATTCTCCCAATTTTGTTAGTCCTTGCTGTCTCCTCCCCTTCCTCAGTCCCCCTGCTGTCTCCTCCCATCCCCCAGCCTTCGGGCTCCTCCTCCTTTTTCCTTTCTTGTCCCCGCTCCCGATCAGTCTGAAGAAGGGTTTCGGCCCGAAACGTTGCCTATTTCCTTCGCTCCATAGATGCTGCTGCACCCGCTGAGTTTCTCCAGCTTTTTTGTGTTATCTTCTCCACTTCTCTTGTTAGGCTTCTGAATAGTCCTGCCCTTAGCTAGGGTACTGCCAAATTTACCTCAATTTCATTGCGGACATTGGACCTTGACTATGAAACTGATGTGCCACAATGCTGAGAACTATATTCTGCTCACTGTAACTTCCCCTTTGCTCTACTTATTGTACTTGAGTTTGATTAGCCTACATTTATCTGATCTGATCAAAAAACATGCAAAACAAAGCTTTTGATTGTAACTCGTGTTAATAAACCTAAACCTAAACCTCGTCAATCTTCTGCCTCTCCATCATTTAAAAGCATCATGGCTAACGTTCTCCTTCACCAACATTCTCTGGCACCAGGCCCTTAATCCTTGATTCCCCTAATGTGTGGGAGAGGATCACAGAGGCAGCTGAGATGAGAGAACAAGCACGCAGCGGGAGAGCAGCCGCCAGCTGGACTCAGCAACTCAGCGAGTCAGTCTGCTGGGCTCGGGCCAAGCTCCTGACTGTTGTAGCTCAGGGGTGGGGGAAGGGAGAGAAGGCATGTGGAGATCCCCCACTCCCACCCAGCACCAGATGCCTGCAGCCCCACAGCAGGCAGCAAACCCATCCGCATTCATCCCGCCAGGCTTTCAAACATTTGCACATAGTGTCCAGTGGAAAGGTTCTGTAACCCATACTCAGGAACCTCCGAAACCCTTGAATGGTAAGAATTCCAAAAAATTCCTTTTGGATGAAAGATTGATTTTGGTTCTGAAGAAGGGGCCCAACCAGAAATGTCAACATTCCATGTCTTCCAGAGATGAGATATTGCTGACCCATCGTATTGCTCACACATCTTGTGTTTTACTCAAGATTTCAGCATTTGCAGTTCCTTGTGTCTCAATGTTTTTACAATCTTTGTCCTGAATTGCTTTATGTTGTTGATGGAATGCCTGGTTTAAGACAACCCAGCCAGAGGAAATGTCAACTCCAATAAGTCCCTTAAGTATATTGTACCTTCAAAATGAGATCACGTCTCCTTCTTCTAAACTTGTACTATCTCCTCATACAACAAAACATCTCATTCTCAGGGGAAAGTTAGGGTGATGGACTTGCACAGGTACAATCAACCTGTTCTGTTCTCCAATCAAATCATTCCTTAGCCTTCAATCATTTCAGCATTGTGTTGCATTGTGTCCCTGAACCACTAATTCCAAGAGCCGTAGCCCTGACCAAGATGGCCATAAATTGGCATTGGAGGCAGGATCTGACTTTCACCTTTTCAACAGAATACTCAGCTTTGAGTAAGCTGTGACCATCTGTATTGCAGTGTTGGCAATTATTTGTGTGGTCAGTGAGTCATTTTTAGTTTAGTTTAGAGCGATACAGCGCCGAAGCAGGCCCCTCGGCCCACCGAGTCAGCGCCAACCAGCGATCACCCCGCAAATTAACGCTATCTTACAGGCACTAGGGACAATTTACACATACACCAAACCAATTAACATACAAACCTGTACATCTTTGGAGTGTAGGAGGAAACTGAAGATCTCGGAGAAAAACCCATGCGGTCACGGGGAGAACGTACAAACTCCTTACAGACAAGCACCCGTAGTCAGGATCGAACCCGGGTCTCTGGTGCTGTAAGTGCTGTAAGGCACCAGCTCTACCGCTACCCCACTGTGCTGCCGTGATTTCAGCCTGATCAGGCCAATCAAGTCTGATTGCATGGAGACTCAACAATAGTAAGACCAGCCCTGCTACCACATTGCACAGGGGAGGCCAAGGCTGAGAGGCCAAGACTGAGCATACAAGAGAATCCTCCTCAGGAAAAGGCAAGTAATTAAGGTAACACATACATTCATTGGTGAGAAGGAGCTGAGGGAACATATTGGGTCAGTTGCACTTGGCCTTTTCCCTAAACTCACCTAACTTCTCAATTGTGTTAATGAATCTCAATTCTGAGAGCTGATTGTGTGTTTGGGTCATTTCATATTTTAAAGATAGTAATACCAGAAAAGAATCACAAAGATAGGTTACCCAGCATTATAGCCCATGATACTGAGAGATGATCACTCGCTGACTGCCTGACCCTCTTAATCCTACTCAGCCTTCTTATCAAGTGGGAGAGAGATATCAGCTCCTCCATTATATCGAGTTGAGTCAAGTTTATTATCTTATTCACAAGTACAGTGAGGTACAGGTACTATAAGAATATTGTTTGCTGTGGCATCACAGTGCCTGACATACGATGAAAGAATGGATCGACTGGGCTTATATTCACTGGATTTTAGAAGGATGAGAGGAATTCTTATAGAAACAAATAAAATTCTTAAGAGATTGTCACGCTAGATGCAGAAAAAATGTCCCCCATGTTGGGGGTCCAGAGCCAGGGGTCACAGTTTAAGAATAAGGGGTAAGCCATTTAGGACTTAGATGAGGAAAAATCTTTTTACCCAGAGAGTTGTGAATCTGTGGAATTCTCTGCCACAGAAGGCAGTGGAGGCCAATTCACTGGATGTATTCAAGAGAGAGTTCGAAATAACTCTTAGAGCTAACAGATTCAAGGGATATGGGGAGAAAGCAGGAACAAGGTACTGATTCTAGATGATCAGCCATGATCATATTGAATGACAGTGCTGGCTTGAAGGGCCAAATGGCCTACACCTACAACTATTTTCTATGTTTCTATGTTTCTATCACAGACACGTGGACTCAGACAACACATAAACATAAATTATGCACCGCGGTAAAAAGACAAGAACAAGACATTCGTGACAAACACAATTAGAAAAATACGTCTGTGGTAGTGCAAGAGGTTGTCCATAGTATTCCATTGCCTAGCTAGGATTCGGGTCTTAATTAAGCTGACTGCATCTGCCTCAATAATCTTTGTCACACTGATGAGAGCTCTCAGAGGGTGCATACAGAGGGGCAATGTAAGATTCTAAGACTTCACGATAAACAACTGGGTAAGCGAGTCACCAGAGACTGCAGATGTTGGAATCATGAACAAAAGACAAAGTGCTGGAGGAACTCAACGGGCCCTGCAGCACCGATGGATGGAAATGGATAGATGACATTTCGGTTCAAACAACTGGGCAACCTTCACCACGCCATCATTCTATCTCCAGATTACTGCACGGGAATGGCACCCCTTTTCTCCACAGTCCTTTATAGCCTCCAAACTCAACATTTGCAGCTCATGAGGACACAAAGTGCTGGAGTAACTCAATGGTCAGGCAGCATCTCTGGAGAACATGGATAGGTGACGTTTCAGGTCAGGACCTTCTTCAGACCGATGTTCTGCAGAGATGCTGCCTGATCCGCCATGTTACTCCAGCACTTTGCATCCATTTTTGTAACCAGCATCTGCAGTTTCTTGTTTCTACTTTCAGTTCATCCCCACCTCTCTCCAGGCTTAAAACATGGTACCACTCCAACTTTTCCCAGTTCTGACTGAGGATCAGCAACCTGAAACTTATTTTCGCTTTCAACAAATGCTGCTTGACTAGCTGAATGTTTCTGGAAACATTTGGAATGATTTCAGATTTCCAGCATCGGCAGCACAACCTGCCCTGCTTTTGTAACAATCTACCCTGCTAGGCATTTTACACAAATTCTGAACCACTCAATTACTTGGAAAAAAAAATCTCTGCCTTGTTTTTCCCTCATTATTCTTTGTACATTGGAACAGTTAGCACGACCTGTCAAAATAGTATTCTGTAATGAACACTCTATTGTAATGGTTGAGTGTTCACCACATTAGCATGTGACTACAAGCACATGAGCTAGAGTAATGCAGAGCAAAATGATATCTTCCCTGCAGGAAATTAGAAATGATTGTTTGTTTTTTTTAACAACCATTGAGGAATCTTAAAGAAGAAGAAAATAATTTAAACAAGGAATCAGGAAGGTGTCCGAAAGATGTCCTGAAATGTCCTTTGCAAGTAGGCCTGATGAAAAATCCCAAGACATTTAATACACACATTATAAACAATATGGTACCCAGGCAGAGGGTTGCAACAGTCAAGGACAAAGGAGGCATTCATGTTTGGAGCCAGAGGATGTAGGCGAGGTATTAACCAAGTTCTTTGGATCCATATTTTCCAAGGAGAAGGACAGGGTGGATATTGAGATCAGTATGGGATATGTTAACATTTTAGGTAAACAAAAGTGCTGGAGATACTCAGCGGATGAGGCAGCATCTATGGAGCGAAGGAATAGATGATGTTTTGGGTCGAGACCCTTCCTCGGACAAATGTGGGGGTGGGGTGGGGGAGCGGGAAGAAGAAAGGAAGAGGCAGAGACAGTGGGCTGTGGGAGAGCTGGGAAGGGGATGGGAAGGAGAGAGAAAGCAAGGACTACCTGAAATTGGAGAAGTCAATGTTCATACCGCTGGGGTGTAAACTACCCAAGCGAAATATGAGGTGCTGCTCCTCCAATTTGCAGTGGGACTCACTCTGGCCATGGAGGTGGCCCAGGACAGAATTCTAGGGTATGTTCATATCAAGAAGGAGGAGGTGCTGGATCAAATTATGAGCAGCACAAATAGAGCAGATAGTCAAAGCTTTTGTTTTTTCGAGATGGAAATGCTAAATACTGGAGCCATGGCTTTAAGGTGAAAGGAGGAAATTTTAAAGAAGATTTATGAGGCAAGTTTTTTTGCAGAGATTGGTGGGTGCCTGAACCTACTGCCAGAGGAGGCAAAGGAAGCAGAGAAAATAACGACATTTAGATAGACACTTGAACAGGCAGGGAATGGTGGCATATGGATCATGTGCAGGCAGAAGGGATTGTTAATTTTCCATCATGCTTGGCATAGACATGTCGGGCCGAAAGGCCTAATCCTGTGCAGTACGGTTCTATGATCATAAAAAGTTGCACAGAGACCAATTTTATATTTCCATATTTTTCAAACTGCATTAATTCTCAAGTGGCTGTGATGAGATTTAATCTCAGGCCTTTAGATTATTAGCCCAGCTTTCAGTATTGTATCTATGGTAACAGCACTCTTCAGCTATGCACACATCATGTAAATAACACTTACAGTTCAGAAGATGAACCTGCAATAAGCCATTTTGCCTGTGTCCAACCATGGGAGGGAACTTAACATTGGAGTTTCTTAACGGCTGTTTAAATCACTTTCAGGATGTAACTAAGTAACTATGTGCAGCCACATCTTGTAGAAATTGTCCATTTGATTCATTCTACAGATGAGTGTAAATCAGAAGAGGGTCTGGCAAAGGAAATGATCTGGATGATGGAATTGATGGCTTTGTGGCCATGTTTGTGGATGAATTGTTGGGGACATGCTGAACTTCCTAACGCTTCAATGGAAGTGGAAGCATTGGCATGGTTTCTTGGCCATAACTTCGATATGGCTGGTCCAGGCTAAATTGTGGGTTATATTTATTCCCGGGAAGTTTTGGAAAAGGATTGTTCCAAGTAGCCACTGAAAAGATAGCCAAGAGGTGAAAAAGAGACAAAAGGATGTCAAATACGAAGAGGAGGAGTGTCAAAACCAGAGGGAGGGATTTTGGTGAAAAAGAATGGGGGGAGGGAAAGAAGGAAGATAAAAGGAAATTGGGGGAGGTGGGAGAGTTGGGTGAGTGTACGGTGGAGGGGAAAGGACAAGATGGCAGGGGTGGTTGGAAAAATGTGTGCAGACTTGTTGGCATGAAGTGGGGGAGAGATTGAGAAGGGGGTTATTACTTGAAATAGGAGAATTCAATGTTCATACCATTATGTTTTAGGCTACCCAAGCAGAATATGAGGTGCTGTTCTTCCAAATCACAACTTCCCCTCATCTGTATCCTATCACTTGCAAGATTTTTACCACCCTCACCTCTCTTTTCCAGCTTTCTTCCCCTTCTACATCAGTCTATAGAAGGGACCCAAACCAAAACATCATCTGCTCATTACCTTCACAGATGCTGCCTGATTCGCTGAGTTCCTCTGGTTTTTTTTCCTCAAGATTCCAGCTTCTGCAGTCTCTTGTATCTTTGTTCAGGTTAAGAACAAATCGGATAGGCAGATGAGAGTGTTTGTGGTGGGGCCCAGTTGGACCTTTGATGCAGAAAGAAGAAGAGGGCTTTACGGTCTTTCTGAGGAGGGACAAAGGTGTATGAAGACCGGGCATTCACAGTGAAGATGAGGTGCCAGGGGTCAGGGAGTCAAAAGGTGTCAACATAGTTGAGGACAGGACAAGGTGTCCCAGATAAAGGTGGGAAGGGACTGACATGGGGTCATACGTCTCATAAGTGATAGGGCTAGAATTAGGCCATTTGTCTCACCAAGTCTACTCTGCCATTCAATCATGGCTGATCTATCTCACCCTCCTAACCCCATTCTCCTGCCTTCTTCCCATAACCTCAGACACCTGTACTAATCAAGAATCTATCTATCCCTGCCTTAAAAATATCCACTGACTTGACCTTCACATCCTTCTGTTGCAAAGAATTCCACAGATTCACCACCCTCTGACTAAAGAAATTTCTCCTCATCTCCTTCCTATAAGAACGTCCTTTAATTCTGAGGCTATGAATGTCGAAATCTCAACCCGAACTAACACTCAAAGAATTGTTACTTTGCACTTTCACAATTGTCATGATTCATGTTAAAAGCACTTTTGTAATTATCATATAAAGGAGGGAACTGTAGATGTCTGTTTAAACCAACGAAAGACACTAAAAGCTGGAGTAAATCAGCGGGTCAGAGCATCTCTGGAGAAAAGAAATAGGCTCGACCAGAAATGTCTACATGTGACAGGAAGAAAGATTGAGGGACAATTTAACTGAGGTGTATAATGAGAGGTTGAACATTACATCCCGACCACAGGTCCTGTCTGCAGATAGTTTGTACGTTCTCCCTGTGACTGAGATTCTTCTGGTTGCTCCAGTTTCCACCCACATTACATAGACATGTGGGTTGATAGGTTAATCTTTAGACTTTGGAGATATGGACACAGACCCTTCAGCCCACCGGGTCTACGCCGACCAGCGATCACCCCATATACCAGCACTATCCAACACACTTGGGACAATTTACAATTTCACGGAAGCCAATTAACTTTCAAACTTGTACATCATTGGAGTGTGGGAGGAAAATGGAGCACCCAGAGAAAACCCATGCAGTCACAGGGAGAATGTACACACTCTGTATAGACGGCACTCGTAGTCAGGATCAAACCCGGGTGTCTGGCCCTATGAGGCAGCACCTCAACTGCTGCCCAACTGTGCCGCCCCATGGCCAATGTAAACTGCCCCTTGTTTGCAGGTGATTGGTAGAATCTGGGGGGAGCTGGTGAGAATCTGCGGAGAATAAAAAATGTGGTTAATGTAGGATGAGTGTAAATGGATGGTTGATGGTCAGCCCAGCCTCGATGGGCCAAAGGACCCGTTTCATTGCTGTATCTTTATAACATTTTATTGCCTTGTCTTCCAGAAAGCAGTTGAAAAATGAGTTTGATGATGAGGACACAGCCTCAGGCTGTTGACGGGGATGACTTTGAATGCAGCGGCACTTTGCTTGCACTGTGAGCAGGTTACGCAGATTGACGTCCCACCGGTGTTGTGAGTGACTGTTCACTTATGATCAGCTCAGCTGAGCTATCAACCATGCTGTCGTGCAGGGCTCTTCTGGGAGCAAGAAAGATAGTGGGTTGCATTGCTAGCTTCGTAATATCTTGCTGTTGATTGAAGAGGGATTGTTTTCCATTCCTCACACAAATTTTTGTGGAGTGCAAATGTTGGAATCAAAAGTAATTAAAAAAAGTTATATACTCAATATACTCAGTGTGCTCAATAACAATTGCATTCTTGGACTTTTGAAAATTGCCTCATTTTATGCAATGCAACAACACAATCAATATTTATCTATATCCTCATGAGATGCTGCCTGACCCGCTGACTTATCCCAGCACTTTGTGGGTTTTTTTGCAAGTGACAAGCATTTCAGTTCTGCGTTATTGGTGGATTTTCTCAGGTGTTTGCCGAGTGCCGAACCCATCCTTCACTAATAGACCGCCATTAAATTAATTTGTTGGAATAATTTATTTCAATATGGAAGATGCAGTGGGTTCAACTTGAAAGAGTACAAAGGCCAGTTTTTCCTTGCGGTTAGCCTTAGTTAAAGCTGATCTTGAAAGATATGATTTAAATGGCTTGACATTATTGGGGGGGGAAGGGTTGGGGGGGGGAGAAGAGAGACGAATGAGGATGACATAAATTTGCTTCTTCATTTTTGTGATCCAATGGTTCTTTTAGGTCAAGGGCGACTTGCTTGCACTCTTGTTTTGTGGGTTCTGAGGTGACTGATGTGGTCAAGGAAATCACTGTTAGAGAACAAGCGTTTAGAGAACTCACCTCAGTTTAGTTTTAGGATACAGCATGGAAACAGACTCTTCAGCCCTGTAGTTCCATCCTGCACAGTTTAGATGGGCATATTGGACGGCATGGATGAGCTGGGCTGAAGGGTCTGTTTCCGTGTTGTATGACTGTGATTAATTGCCACACCCCTAACAACACCTCCCAACCTTTACATTCATTCAGCCCTATAATCCTCCAACTATCTGCACTTCTCTAACTCTGGATTCTCATGTATCCTTGAATTTAACCATTCGGCCATTCCTTCAGCCCCCGAGGCCCTGCCCCAGAAAGTCTCTGCTTCTCTTTCAAGGAGCTCCTTAAAACATAGCACACAGCTACTGCCTGCAATACCTGCTGTATGTGGCTTACCTGCCGCTTGGCGTGTTCGCTGCTTTCTCCGGGCATGTTGTGCGCGCTCTTGATCAGGGTGCGGGCGATGTGCAGGTAGTAGATGCTGATGATAGCGAGGGGGATGAGATAGTAGACCAGAAATATCAGAACGGAGTGGATCTTGGGGTGCAGCTTGTCGGAGAGTGGGTAAGGCACACAGGCGCTGAAGCTCATGTTGTTGCCGTTGTGGTGTTGTACCACCTGTGAGTACACGGCCTCCGGGATGGCAAGGACCACAGAGATCAGCCATATTGTGACTGCCTTCAGGCAGGTGTGGAGGACAGCACTGGACTCCTGGATGTCCATGGGGTTCACAATGGCTTTGTACCTGCAGCAACAAAAAAGGAACACAACATCTTCAGGGCTGTCTCCCACTTAGGATCAGGCCACATCTGGTCAGGTCACATTATAGAATCATCACTGCACCTTCCCATTTACTCCCCCCCCCCCCCCCCCCCCCCCCCCCCCACCCCCCTCTCATCGCTTGATTATCAAATATGTATCTACCTCCGCATTTAAACATTTCAAAGACTCTGCATTTACTTCTAATTTCAGGAAGAGTGTTCCAAAGTTCACAATCCTCTTCGAGGAAATAATTCACAAGGGTAAAAGAGTCAGGAAGAGATACAGCGTGGAAACATGCCGTTCCGCCAAGTCCATGGCAACCATCAACCACCCATTTACGCTCATCCCACATAAATCCTATTTATTTTATTATCCCCACATTCTGTTCAACTCCGCACAAATTCCACCACTCACCTACACACTTGGAGGGAATTTGCAGCGGTCAAGGAACTTATTAACATGTGATTTTGAGTTGTGAGGGCAAACCAGAACATTCCATACAATAACTGGGAGAAGGTGCAAACTCCACATGCATAACACCAGAGGTTACGATCGAACCTGGTTCGCTGGAGCTGTGAGGCGGCAGTATTAACCACTGCACCATTACACCACTGCAGAAAAGGATATAACCTCCCCACATATACTCTGCCAAGAACTCTTAAGATTTTATATGCTTGAGAAAATTTCCCACTCACTCTGAGCTTTTATGGCACAGAAACAAATTAATTCTGATGCCCTCTCCCTCTGGTTCTCCTCCCATTCTTCCAGACCCCATCAATCTATTCCTTTCTACCTTAGCTCCATATTCATCTGAAATCTATCTGCGCTGTTCAGACACAGAAACCTTTTGAAAACAGCCAAGGAGCATCAACTATTTTCTCATTCTCTCTTCTCTCCTCACCCATCGGGCAAAAGAAGCAAAAGCTTGAAAGCACAGATTGAAGAAAGCTTCTTCCACCCTCTCAGACTGTTGAACGACCTCTCATATACTTCATCAAAGTCCTTGCACATTTCTTAACTTGCATTTTCTCTGCAGCCACAGCACTACATTCTGCATTTTAGTTTTTTTTTGTTTTAGAGATACAGCGCGGAAACAGACCCTTCGGCCCACCGAGTCCACGCTGACCAACGTTTCCCGCACATTAACACTATCCTACACATACTTGAGACAATTTTACACATACACCAAGCCAATTAACCTACATGTATGTCTTTGGAGTGTGGGAGGAAACCGAAGATCTCGGAGAAAACCCACGCGGTCACGAGGAGAACGTACAAACTCCGTGCAAACAGCACCCATATTCGGAATCGAACCCGGGTTTCCAGAACTGTAAACGCTGTAAGGCAGCAACTCTACCGCTGCGCCACCATGACCGTCCTTATTCTGCACTCGGTTTATTTTCCCTTTTGAACAACATGTTGTACACATGTGTGGTTTGATCCGCTTTATAGCAAGCTCTGCAATATAGGGTTTTCAAAAGACAAAGTAAAACTGGACTGAAGAGTTAGACCTCAGTGGAGGTAAGGTTTCGTAACTAAATTGGGCTTTCTGATACCTGATGTAACATTATTTGCTAAATCATTTTTTTTTCAAACTATATTCTTTATTTTTTATTCTTAACCCCGGCATTCTCTCTCTCTCTCTCTCCATCCATCTGATTCAGATTCAGATTCAGATTCAACTTTAATTGTCATTGTCAGTGTACAGTACAGAGACAACAAAATGCATTTAGCATCTCCCTGGAAGAGCGACATAGCATATGATTTGAATAAATATTTACATTAGCATATATACAGACATAGTGTTTTTCCTATGGGAGGAGTGTCCGGGGTGGGGGGGGGGGGGGGGGGGGGGGGGGGGGGGGGGTGATTGGCAGTCACCGAGGTACGTTGTTGAGTAGAGTGACAGCCGCCGGGAAGAAGCTGTTCCTGGACCTGCTGGTCCGACAACGGAGAGACCTGTAGCGCCTCCCGGATGGTAGGAGGGCAAACAGTCCATGGTTGGGGTGAGAGCAGTCCTTGGCGATGCTGAGCGCCCTCCGCAGACAATGCTTGCTTTGGACAGACTCAATGGAGGGGAGCGAGGAACCGGTGATGCGTTGGGCAATTTTCACCACCCTCTGCAAGGCCTTCCGGTCGGAAACAGAGCAGTTGCCATACCATACTGTGATACAGTTGGTAAGGATGCTCTCGATGGTGCAGCGGTAGAAGTTCACCAGGATCTGAGGAGCCAGACGGACCTTCTTCAGTCTCCTCAGGAAGAGGAGACGCTGGTGAGCCTTCTTGATCAGAGTTGAGGTATTGTGGGTCCAAGAGAGGTCATCGGAGATGTTAACGCCCAGGAACCTGAAGCTAGAAACACATTCCACCTCCGTCTCGTTAATGTGGATGGGGGTGTGCATGCCGCCCCTGGACTTCCTGAAGTCTACAATGAGCTCCTTGGTCTTCTTGGAGTTAAGGGCCAGTTTGTTGTCAGCGCACCATGCTGCTAAGTGCTGGACCTCCTCCCTGTAGGCCGACTCATCGTTGTTGCTGATGAGGCCAATCACCATTGTATCATCTGCATACTTGATGATGGTGTTAGTACCATGTACAGGTGTGCAGTCATAGGTGAAGAGGGAGTAGAGGAGGGGGCTCAGCACACAGCCCTGTGGAACACCGGTGTTCAGGGTGAGGGTTGAAGAGGTGTGCTTGTCTAACCTAACAGACTGGGGTCTGTTGGTTAAAAAGTCCAGTATCCAGTTGCAGAGGGAGGGATCGATGCCCAGGTTACCGAGTTTGGTGATCAGTTTAGATGGTATAATGGTGTTGAATGCTGAGCTGTAATCGATGAACGTAAGTGTCTCTGTGTCTCTGTTGTCGAGGTGGGTCACACCACCCAAGTCACACCAGCTTCTCATTTTTACCCAACAAACACCTAACAATGGCATGGCTCCTTTATCATCATTACATTTTTGCATATCTTTCATTCATCATTCTTTATCTCTCTACATCATTGTCTATATCTCTTGTTTCCTTTTCTCGTGATTTTCAATCTGAAGAAGGGTCTTGACCCAAAACGTCACCCATTCATTCTCTCCAGAGATGCTGCCTGTTCCATTGAATTATTCCAGCTTTTTGTACCTATCTTCTTTATTCAAGTACAAAAAGAAAGCCATTACAAGAGCTATCTGCAGGTTTATTTCTTTCTTGTAGGTTTCCACAATAACTTGGGATCTGGTTTAGCTCTCAAGAACACAAGGACATAGACACTAACCTTTGTGCAGTGAAGGCCAAAATATTGTTTGTCTTCTTAATTACTTGTTAAATCTGCCTGCTAACCTTTTGTAATGCATGCATTAGAGCTCCTTGATCTCTCTGTAGACTTCACTCACATGCAGTTTCTCCCCATTTAGAAAATAATCTGCCTTTTTATTTCTCCAACCACAATATGTGGCTTCATATTTCCCACATGGCACCATATTGGCCAACTTTTTGCTCACTCTCCCAATCTACCTATATATCCCATTGTAAAACCACAGTATCCTTATCACAACATTACCTTCCATCTGTTTTTACATCATCAACAAAATTTGAAAAACGTATTTGCAGGTACAATGAAATAGTGAACAATTGCAGGCAAATGGTTGATCTCTCTAGTGCTCCAGTAGTTACTTATTTCCAATCTAAAAAGGACTAAGACATTTGGACAGGAACATGATATGAAAGGTTAAGAAGGATATGGACCAAACACAGTCAAATGGGACTGGTTTAGATCTTGGTTGGCATGGAAGAGTTGGGCTAAAGGGCCTGTCTCCATGATGTATGACTCTATGACTCTATGATCTATTTATTTCAACTTACAATTTTCTACATGACAGTCAGTTTTTAATCCACTCTAACACACTTCCTCGAATACCCTGGGATTTTAATTTGTGCACCAGGCTCCTATGTGGCACATTATCAAATGCCTTTTGAAAATCTAAATAAACTACATCTACGGGTTCTCCACTATCAACTCTCCCTGCCCCATCCTCAAAGAGTCTGCAGTTTCTTGTCTCTGCTTTCTGTCTTCTGACATCTGTCTTAGCTTGTTTGCTCAGTCCACCTGTGACAACTCTTCCCTCATACCATTATAATTGCCCGTATTTAAAATAAAGACACTGCTTATGGACTTATGGTGTTCATTCTCATACTGCATATGACATTTTTTTATATTGAGATCACGTTCTCATGAGGGTCATCAACTGGAAGATTCCTTATTAATCGTCCCTCATTACATAAGATTAAATTTATGAAAGGCCGTTGCGGGAAGGCTCTACAAAGTACCGCTCTAAAAAGCAATCCCTGATGCATTTCATAAATTATTTTTCTGCGACATGCTTGTCGGTTTGATTCATCCAATCAATTTGTAGATTTGTAACCCATGATAATTTCAGTTTCCTTAAGACATGCTCTTGATATCTCCCCGTTAATGTTCTGACCTTGCACCATTCAAGTACCTTTCTCAAATCATAATAAGCCATGCCAAGTAGTTTGCTCTTACCCATACTAAAATAAGCACTTTCCAATTTGTCACATCTATTTCCCTTTTGTAAATCTGTCAACTTTGTCCAATTCTACAATCATCCTCCGAAAGCCACTTTACTACTTTCTACATTCTAACCATTTCTCTTCCACTGATATCAAGCCAAATATTCTGTTCTCTGTCTTTCACCTTCCTCAATATGTGGGAGTTGCAAAAGTCACTTTCAATCTATGGGAACTGTCCTGAAATCGATGGAATTTTGGAAAATGGCAACAAACTCCTGACCTCGCCATCATCCATGATCTGTGCCATAGAAGGCAGTGGAGGTCAATTCACTGGATGAAGAATTTCAAGAGAGAGTTAGATTTAGCTCTTAGGGCTAAAGAAATCAAGGGATATGGGGAAAAAGCAGGAACGGGGTACTGATTTTAGATGATCAGCCATGATCATATTGGTGGTGCTGGTTCGAAGGGCCGAATGGCCTACTCCTGCATCCATTTTTCTATGTTTCTATCTTCTATGTTTCTATGAATGGCGGTGCTGCCTCGAAAGGCTGAATGGCCTACTCCTGCACTTATTTTCTATGTATCTATGTTTCTACACCTTTGCTGAATTCAGAAAGATTTGCTACTTTCCCTGGCAATATTATGCATCATTTCATTTCACTTGTTAACCATAATTGGACAATTCCCAGCTGTAGTTGTGGTTGCCTCATATGCAGGAAATGGATGGATATAGATTATATGCAGGTAGATTATATTAGTTCATCTTGGTATCATGTTCAGCCCATTCTTTGTGGTGCTGTTCCATGTTCTATGTTCTATTTTTCCGGCATTGCTAAAGAGCCTTAAAGATATATTGCAAATTATTCATTAATTCTGTAAATGCTCACCATTGTTATTTCACTGTCATACCTTTTGACATAGTTTCCTAATCTGCAACTCATACCTCATACCTTCATGGGTTGTTTTGTTCAGAATTTATCTTGGCTTCAGACTGAAATAAATCACTTTCAATAGTTATGTAAAATTCTATCATGCAATGATCGCTCCTCTTTAATACTCTTTAACTATTTGGCTATTATTGCATTCTTTCTCGATGGATTGCCCCAATCATTATGTGGATTCAGCATGGATACATTGCACTGAAGGGCCTGTTGCCATGAATGAATGAATTAATCTCTTTATTGTCATTGCACATGGTACAACAAAATTTAAAAGTCAATCCAACGGTGCGATTCACAAGAACAATTATAAATATATAAGAAAAGGTAAAAATATATACATATAAAAAAATTACAGAATAATTTTTGCCACTAATTTGCCATTATGAGGTATTCGGTGTTGTACAGTTATATAGTAGTGCAAATGGTTAAGTACATTCAGGATGTTTTTAAGGTGCTTGTGAGTAAGAACAATTCAGTTGAATGTGAGTGTTATTTCTTATTTTGCATTGTTAAGTTCACGTATGGCTATATATATAGTATATAGTTTCTTTATTGTCATTGTAACATGGGCCATGTACAACGAAATTTAAAATGTCAGCCAGTCAGTGCAGCATTCAAACATTTCTAAAGCTAACGAAACATCCACGGTAAAATAATAAAGATAAGCAATAAATAAAAAACACAGACAAAGCACGCATACACACCCAACCCTCCATCCTTCTATCCTATGGGGTAGAAGCTGTCTCTGAGTCTGTTTGTGCGAGTTTTGAAAGACCTGTACCGTCTGCCAGAGGGCAGCAGGTGGAACAGTTTGTGTCCAGGGTGGGAAGGGTCCTTCAGGATGAATTGGCTGCCCTGCCAAGGCAGCGAGAGCTGAAGATGTCCTTCAGGGAGGGCAGTGGGCAGCCAATGGTTTTTTGTGCGGTGTTGATGACCCTTTGAAGGGCTCTCCTGTCCGCTGCAGAGCAGTTGGCATACCATGTGGTTATACAGTACGCCAGCACACTCTCGATGGAGCAGCGGTAGAAGGACACTAGCAGCTTCTCCTCCAGGTTGTTTTTCCTGAGGATCCTGAGGAGTCGCTGCTGGGCCTTCTTGACTGCTGTGGTGGTGTTTGTAGTCCAGGAGAGATCCTCCGTAATTTGTGTGCCCAGGAATCTGAAGTCTGAGACCCTTTCCACCCATTGATGAATAGGGGTTTGGGGGCTGCACTGTTCTTACGGAAGTCTATGATAATTTCCTTTGTTTTGCTGTATAAATGTTCCACTTATATTTTATATTGTGCATGTGCAAAGATGCTGCCTAAACTTCTGAATGTTACTGGCATTGTATGTTTATACCTGCTCTGCCATGCCTGCCTTGGTATAGCTGCTATAATATGTGTTTCCACAATGACAACTGGATATAACATGAGTGATAAATTAGAGAACACTATTTGTATAATGTGGACTGAATTAGTTATACTGCAATTTTGATTGGGAATTAAAGAAACACTTAAAAGTTACTATAAAAGTTGACAAGGAAGAAAAAAAGCTGTCTTGGTAAAAACAGTCTGTGGGAAAAAAATGTAAATTTAACCTCCCTGTAGTAATCAGGCACCAGTGACTTTTCAGAACATAATTTCACCCAATGTGGCCTTTGAAACTGACAGTCACTTCTATTGACATTTTTAATGAAATTCTGTTAAACAATGTAATATACAGCCTTTAGTATTTTTAGTCACAAAAATAAAAAATAAACTTATTGCTATTGAAAAGATCTTTATTCTGAAAATCTTGCAGGGAAAAATAATGTTGGTATTAAATGTCTGAAACTCTCCTTTCCTTAACTTCTTAACCCCCAATGACACAATTGTTTTGGAAAGTGATTGTGTGAGATGCAAGGTCTCTTAGGAACACTGTGTTACAGCATAACATTCTGTATAATAAGATTTTCATTAAAATCACCCTCATTGTTCTAAACTCCAATCTATGCAGATCTAATTTGTTTTGGGTCATGCAATTCTCTTATCCCCAGGATTAACCTAATTAATCTCTTCCGAACTGCCTCCTCTTTTAAATAAGGAGACCAGAACTGTACACATTACTTTAAGTGTGGTGTTAACAGTACCCTGTACAATTGTAACAAGGCTTTTCCATTTTTAAACACCCATGCATAAAGACCAACAAACCATTTGCCTTTTTGTTAGAAAGATTAAACGAGAACTTACCATTTGAAGCTGCCTTCTGCCTCTTTAGAGCCTTGTTGGAGCTTACTGTGCAGATCATGTTGCCAGTTTCTTCCAGCCTGGATCGACAGGCTGCTCCTTTGGGCCAGCTGCTCCTTCGGAGCCTTAGCAGAGCTCACTGGACAGTTTGCACCTGCCCGTGTTGCAAGCCTGGTTCAACAGCTGCAACGGAGGTAGCTGCATGGTCCGCGCCCTGTTAGCTTCTCCATGTTCCGCCGCCGCCTGCTCCCTTTCGGAGCCTCAATGGATGTAGCTGTACAGGCCGCGCCCATCAGCTTCTCCGCGTTCAGTCGCCTGCTCCCTTTCGGAGCCACAACGGCAGTAGCTGCACGGCCTATGCCCGTCTGCTTCTCGAGTCCGGCCACCTGCTCCCTTTTGGAGCCTCAATGCCAGTAACTGCATGGGCCACGCCTGTCAGCTTCTCCGAGCCCACTGCGCCTATTGTCGGAGCATGCGGGCTGGTGGGTTCTTCATGTAGTCTCATCACGAGACTTCGATATAAAATTACCTACCTCATCTGAATACTGACTTTTTTGTTTCCTGTATAAGAACACCCACATTGTTCTGTACTCCACCTGTCTGCAATCTCTTGATGTTTATACTGTATTCTGTTTTGTGAGTCAACTAACTGAAGTGCATGAGCTCAAACCTTTCTACATTAAACTCCAATTGCCGAGTTTTACCCACCCACACACCATCTTGTTGCAGAGTCCAATTCATCTAATTGCATTTTGTTCTCCCATCTCTTTTCAGCTCAATTTAATAATAACCTGGTGGGAAGTCTAACTCATTCTACTGTCTCTGCTGAAGCACTAAGACTTTAGGCTAGACAAGTTACCAAAGCAATAGACACAAACACTCACTTGGTCGGACGCACAGGTATGCCGCACATACACACACGCGCGGTGTCTTACACTTTAAACTCATAGATATATGCACCCTGCAATTGCACATACTTACACCAATACACACATACATCTACAAATACACCATGCTTATACACAGCTAAAAACACACATATATATACATGTACACAAGTAATTACATTTATACATATGCACAGCTACACTCATGTATACAATATAGTAAACCCTCGTAGTAATAGACTGTGGGGCGTGGGGGGGGGGGGGGGGGGGGGGAGTCCATTATTGCCGATTGTCCACTATAACCGAGCGTCAGGGGGTAAAGTTTAACCCAGGCCGGGAGGGAAGAATCGTAGCATTGGGGGGAGTTTAAACAAGTGGGAATTCACAGGCCGCGGGAGTCACAGAGCCACCAGCCCCACACACAGTTAACCAGGGACAGGCCCGTGATTCACGCCACCTCCATGCTGCTCGTTCTGCGCGCTCCCGCAACCAGAGGCTCGCCACGTGGTGCCAGCTCAGTAGGTAACTGGCAGATGTGGGGGAGGTGAGTGCAACGGAAGCCTTTGCCCACTGTAACTGAAATCCACTATATGGAGGTCTGTTTTTGGTAGGGTTTATTGTGTGTACACACCATTGTCAAGGGAAATGACTTAGAGGGCAATTAAAGGAAAAATGGAGACTTCAAGTTTCGCTTCAAGAGGCTTTAATGCATGATATCGTGGACAGTTGGCAGCAGTTAATAACTGCTCACCAGTTCTCTGTCTTTGCAGCAGAATTAGCCGACAGCTATACAGTGCAGCAAACAACTTTTACAATTGTACGAAAAATACTTTGTCCTTGGCTATATGTTTTGTTGCTATTATTATCTACTGCAGGGGTCGGCAACCTTGTTCTGTATAGTAGCCAGGACCCATGTCTGTGAGCGGATGGCGGGCCACATCTATCGCCATAGTTAATAAATAAATAATGATTTAAATCTTTTTATTTGAATTTCAAAGCAATTTGCATACATACAACGATAACAGACAGTGACAGTCAAGGCATAATTGTGCAACAGTATGTAAGCGACCCTCAAAGCCCTTACCCTTACCCACCTTCAACCCACCCGAATCAGGTCGGAACCAAACGGGGACAAACAACACTCACATACATACACATCCACACAAATATGGTAAGATAAACAAAACAAAAAGTACTAAAAAAAATTTTAAAAAAAGGAAAAAAAAAGGGGGGGTCACTAATAACAGTAAATAAGTAAGTAATTAAATAAATAAATGTGGGGAGGGGGGGGGGGGGGTAAGGAGAGAGCAGCTGCAGTAGAGCAGAACAATGGTGTAGAGCACTCAGTCCTCTTCCAAGTCCGGGGACAAGTTGAGAGAGTTAACAAGTTCCAAGAAAGGGTTCCATGTATCTAGGAATGTCTTGGTAGAGCCTTTGAGAGAGAACCTAAGTTTTTCAAGCTTTAAATTGTAAAGCACCTCCTTAATCCAGTGGGCATGTGTCGGGGGACAGGTGAGCCTCCAGTTAAGCAAGATCAGTCTCCGGGCTAACAAGGTTGTAAAAGCTAGAACCCGTTTCACCGCAACAGAGAGGTTGGTGTTGGGAGGGTTACCGAAAATGGCTGACAGTGGGTTTGGAGGAATAGTCTGGCCGTAGGCTCTGCTTATCAAGTCTAAAGCACTCCTCCAAAAGGCTGCTAGCTTAGGGCAAGACCAAAACATATGGCTATGGTTGGCAGGAGATTGATTGCATCTGTTGCATATGTCCCTAACAGCGGGGTCAATTCTAGATAATCTTGCATTTGTGTAGTGGACTTTGTGAAGGACTTTGCATTGGATTTGGCCATGACGGGCACATATGGAGGAAGAATGGGTCAAGTCCAAGGCGGAGTCCCATTGCTGGTCTGTTAGTTTTGTATTCAGCTCACCCTCCCACGCAGCTTTTAATGAGGTATGAGGTTTCAATATAACCGACCCTAACAAGTTATACAAAACAGAGATGCATTTCTTCCGGTTGGGACCTAGAGCTAAGATGGTATCGGTCAGGGTTTCAGGGGGGCGATTTGGGAAATGGGGGAATGTCTTCTTCACAAAATCCCTAATCTGGAAAAAACGAAAAAGGTGGGAGTTTGGGAGGCTATAGTTGGTTGAGAGCTCCGCAAAAGACGAAAAGATGCCATCCTTGTATAGGTTTTTGATACTACTGATACCGTTGCTATGCCAGGTTTTGAATGCGTGGTCTGCACTTGAAGGTTTAAAGATTTGTTTTTTAAGCAGTGGGGTCAAGATGGAAGGGCCTTGTAAACCTAAAATTTTCCTGAGTTGACTCCATATCTTGAGCGAGAGGGACGCAATTGGGCCTGCACCCACAGATGTTTTAGGAAGGGGGAGTTGGGAGCATAGAACAGACCGCAACGGGAGATGTGAACTCGCCTTTTCCATGTGTACCCAGGTCGGTAGGTGGTCGCAATCATTATTCATCCAATACAGGAGTTTTTGCAAGTTAGCTGCCCAATAGAATCGCCTAAAGTCAGGAAGTGCCAAACCGCCGTCACTCTTAGGAGACTGCAGTATCGCCTTTCGGATTCTAGCCGGTTTGCTACCCCATAAAAATTTAGATATTGTCCTTTCTAATTGATCAAAAAAAGATTTAGTGATAAGTATAGGGACGTGCTGGAAAAGATACAGGAATTTGGGTAGGACGACCATCTTGACCAGATTTATCCGGCCCACGAGGGATAGCGGTAAAACTGACCAGCCGTCAAAATCTCTTTCAGCTTTCTCAACCAGAGGCAGGAAGTTTGTGCGGAACATATCAGATAAGGGTGTTGTGATAAAGACGCCGAGGTAGCGAAATCCGTCCTCTGCCCATTTGAATGAGGTTAAAGAGCAAGGGAGCTGCTTAGCCAATGAGTTAATCGGTAATAGCGCACTCTTTTGGTAGTTACGTTTATAACCAGAATACGTGCCAAACCGTTCTAAAATATTCGTAATCACAGGGAGAGAGCTGACTGGGTTCGAGATGTACAGGAGCAGGCCATCCGCATACAATGAGACTTTATGAGTTGTGTCGAACCGTGTAATACCTTTAAAGCCCTTCTCTGAGCGTAACCAGACCGCCAAGGGCTCTATCGCGACAGCAAACAGAAGTGGTGATAACGGGCAACCCTGCCTGGTACCTCTCTGAAGGGGGAAGTGGGGCGACAGTGTGCCGTTTGTTTGTACTGAGGCCACCGGGGACGAGTATAATAGACTGACCCAAAGAATAAAACTGTTACCGAGGCCAAACCTGTCCATCGCCTCGTATAGGTACCTCCACTCGACCCTGTCGAAAGCTTTTTCGGCGTCGAGGGAGACCACTATCTCCGGGGTCTCACTACTCGGTGAATGGATGATGTTAAGGAGACGCCTAGTATTGTGGAAAGACTGTCAGCCTGGTATGAACCCTGTTTGGTCTAACGAGATAATAGAGGGCATCACTCATTGAAGACGGAGCGCAAGGGATTTAGAGAGGATTTTGAGGTCCACATTCAAGAGTGAAATTGGTCTATAGCTACTACAAAGCAGGGGATCTTTCTCCTTTTTAAGAATTAGGGAGATAGTAGCCCACGACAAGGTGGGCGGTAGGCGACGATGTAAAAACGCCTCATTGTACATATCTCTCAGGACTGGTGCGAGGAGAGCAGAGAAAGCTTTGTAATATTCTACAGTGAAGCTGTCAGGGCCGGGTGACTTTCCACTTTGTAGCGATGTGATGGCTGCTTGGACCTCAGGACTGGGCGAGGAGAGTCAGGTCGTGGCTTCATCGCTATGTGACTGCTTTGACCCAGTCGGGAATCGTCAATTCGGGGGAAACTTTGTGTCATCTGCAGTGGGAGGACAATCGGAAATGTATAGTTCAGCGTAGAATTTAGCAGATGCTTCATTAAGTCTAAGAGGATCAGTATGAATCTCTCCTAAGCTGCTAATCAGGCCGTGAAGTTGCCTCTCGTTTCTGGTCTGATGTGACTTCCCAGCTTTATCCCCAGATTCAAAAAAGCGATGCCTAGATTTAAGCAGTTGTAGCTGAGCTTTATTAGTCGACGTGAGGTCAAAGTCTGTTTGTAACCTAAGGCGTTCTCTACAAAAGTTTGGGGTCAAGTCTCTCGTTTGTATCAATCCTTTATTTTTTGTAACAAAAGAGATCTGCCGTTTGGGACGTCTCGGTTCTTTTCAGGTTGGAGACAAAAGAGATAAGTTGGCCCCTATATACTGCTTCCCTGGGTATACCTCATATGTCCAGCGAGTCATTCAGCTCAAATATAAAGGTGATTTGGGAGTGCAGGAATTGCATGGAACCTCCACTGTTTAAAGGGGTTAGTTCGTTTACGAAAGTGGAGATCGAGGGAGGTTGCAGCGTGATCTGATATTACGATGCTATAATCGGATTTTGGAGAGCAGTCTGTTATCTAAAAAGAAGTCTATACGGGTATAGTTCGTGGGAAAAAATGTAGAATTTAGCAAATGCTTCATGTAATTCTAAGAGGGTCTGTGAGCCCAAGTTGTTTGGCTCGAAAGCATGCATCTACCTGATTTAGTTAAAGTAGAGGCTTTGTTCGAAGATCTGTCCAGTATAGGGTCTTGACCAGATTAAAATCTTCACCCACCCAGGATGTAACGTGGTGATTTTCAATGATTTGGGAGTTGGGATGTAAAAAATTTGGTTTGTGTCAGCAGGCAATGTGTTACAAATGAGCTGTCATCCCAGTTGGGACCGTAAATGCTGGCCAATATGACAGGTGTGTCTTGCAGTTTGCCGGACACCATGACAAAGCGGCCAGCAGGATCCTCCACGGTTTTCTGTGGTTCGAAAATAACGTTCTTACGAATCAAGATAGCGGTACTCCTAGCCCTATCATTAATTTCGAGTGAAATAAGTGGCTAATCCAGCCTCTCTTAAGCCGTGTTACCTCTCTGTTACGAAGGTGGGTCTCTTGAATAAAAAATATATTGCCTTTGAGCTGTTGCAAGTGGGCCAAGATCCTGTCAGTCTTGGTAGGACTTCCCATCCCCCTCACGTTCCACGAGACAAATCTAAGAGTGTCGTTTGTGTTGGCCATACTTAGCTATATCTAAGCGCTGTCGTACTGCAATTAGAAACGGAAGAGCGCATCGAAACCCTAGTGGGGATGTGGGTTCTCTACACAAGGTATAGGGTCTCTGATAAATTCAATAGTTTTACAGACAATGATCAGTTATCTTTAAAAAAGGCAATACATCACGTGAACATCAGCACAAAACAGTTGGGCCACATCACACTTAACCATCTTTCAAACCTGAGTCCCCGACCCTGAGATACCCCATGTCCCAACTGAACTTTATTGAGTGTAGCCATTGCACCAAGATGCGTTGTTCGCATCCGCATGGAGATATCCGATCTTAACTCTGGGTCAGATATTTCCATCAATGTCCTTTATTTTTTGTAGCAGGTCTGCCGTAACAAAAAGACAATTACCTTTTCAGGTTGGAGACAACAAGATAAGTTGGCCCCAATGTAGGCTTTTGAAGCTTCCCAGAGTATACCTCTTGCTATGTCCGGCGAGTCATTCAGCTCAAAATATAAGGTGATTTGGGAGTGCAGGAATTGCATGTAGTGAGCCTCTGCTAATAATGAGGAGTTGAACCTCCACTGTTTAAAGGGGTTAGTTCGTTTACGAAAGTGGAGATCGAGGGAGGTTGCAGCGTGATCTGATATCACGATACTATGATACTCGCTGAATTTGATTTTGGAGAGCAGTCTGTTATCTAAGAGGAAGAAGTCTATACGGGTATAGGTACGGTGCACGTGGGAAAAAAATGAAAATAATTTAGTCGTGGGGAATGTAAATCTCCATGGGTCTGTGAGCCCAAGTTGTTTGGCGAAAGCATGCAGAGTCTTACCTGATTTAGTTAAAGTAGAGGCTTTGTTTGAAGACCTGTCCAGTATAGGGTCTTGGACCAGATTAAAATCTCCACCCACAATGACGTGGTGATTTTCAATATTTGGGAGAGATGTAAAAAATTTGGTTACAAATGAGCTGTCATCCCAGTTGGGACCGTAAATGCTGGCCAATATGACAGGTGTGTCTTGCAGTTTGCCGGACACCATGACAAAGCGGCCAGCAGGATCCTCCACAGTTTTCTGTGGTTCGAAAATAACATTCTTACGAATCAAGATAGTGGTACTCCTAGCCCTATCATTAAATTTCGAGTGAAATAAGGGCTAATCCAGCCTCTCTTAAGCCGTGTTACCTCTCTATTACGAAGGTGGGTCTCTTGAATAAAAAATATATTGCCTTTGAGCTGTTGCAAGTGGGCCAAGATCCTGTCAGTCTTGGTAGGACTTCCCACCCCCCTCACGTTCCACGAGACAAATCTAAGAGTGTCGTTTGTGTTGGCCATACTTAGCTATATCCAAGCGAGTGGGCAGAGCGCTGTAGTACTGCAAGTCGAAACGGAAGAGCGCATCGAAACCAGCGGCCGAGAGTGGGGATGTGGGGGGGGGGAGGGGGAGAAGGAGTGATTTTTAAAAATAAATAAATAAAAAAATAAAAAAGATACATACACACGTATACACACAACAAACAAGTGGGACACATATCACTTAACCATCTTTCAAACCTGAGTCCCCGGACCTGAGATACCCCATGTCCCAACTGAACCTTGAGTGCTCATTGCACCAAGGTGCGTTGTCCTCGCATCCGCATGGAGATATCCGATCTTAACTCCCAATATTTCCAACTAATGATAGTCTTTTTTTAAATAGCAGCAAAAATGTAACAAAAAGACAATTACCCCCACGACAAACTACAAGTAAAGTTCAACACTGTGGCCGGAGCAGAATTCTTCACCCGCCCCGCTGATGCTTCGCATTTCTCCAGCCCGCCCGCTGCCGGGCTCCCGAGGAAACCGCTCCAGCACCGCCTCGCTGAAGCCGCTCTCAGCCCGCTTCGGCGAGGCAGTGTTTTGTGTTACGCCTGTATCATTGAGTGATACCGTGTGGAAACAGGCCCCTCGGTCCAACTTTCCCACACCGACCAACAATGTCCGAGCAACACTATTCCCACTTGTCTGAGCTTGGTCCATATCCCTCCAAACCTCTCCTATGCATGTACATGTCTAACTGTTTCTCAAACGATGGGATAGTCCCAACCTCAACTACCTTCTCTTGGACCATGACTCTCTGACTATTATTCTAATCACAGTCACAGCAGAACCCAGCAACTCTTCAACCACCTAATCCCAGTTGAAGAAAGAATGGAAGGTACACAAAAATGCTGGAGAAACTCAGCGGGTGCAGCAGCATCTATGGAGCGAAGGAAATAGGTGACGTTTCGGGCCGAAACCCTTCTTCAGAAGAATGTGTGAGTTTCATTGATCGTGGACACTGAAGGTGGATATCCGTAGGGAAGGGATTAACAAATCAACAGAGAAAGGCAGGCACACACTGCAGCTACAACGCAAACATGCCCTAACCAATGCTGGTATAAGTAAACCAAAAACAGCACAATAAAAATGCAGATAGATTAGTGATTGTATCTGCCAGAGATCCATTCACACACCACTGCATGAACTGATTAACAAATCATTGGGAATACAAGTGAAACCTCTCATTTGCCAGCTTGATGTTCTGCCCTCTATACAAGAAGCCAACGGCTGCATTAAGATAACATACAAGTTACAGTATTAAGGCAGGTCCATCATGTCCATGCTGCTTTAGACTCCACTCAGGCCAAGCCTCTCCCATCCTTTCACCATTTATTCCTCGTGCGATGTCTACCTTCCGCACAAATGAAGCAAAAAAACACCACATGAAAATGTTGAGGGTTTTTTTACACTTTTTTACATTGATCACAGGAAATATATTGCCCAACCTGCAATCAGATTAAGGTTACAGTTCATCAGGCCAAAAGAGGGGATGGTGGGCGGTATGGTGGCACAGCAGTAGAGTTGCTACCTTACGGTATCCTGACTACTTGTGCTGTCTGTACGGAGTTTGTATGTTCTCCCTGTGACCTGCGTGGGTTTTCTCCAGGTGCTCTGGTTTCCTCCCACATTCCAAAGATGTACAGGTTGGTAGGCTAATTGGCTTGGTGAAATTGTAAATAGTCCCTTATATGTGTAGGATAGTGTTATGGCACGGAGATCTGGGCGTGGAACCGGTAGGCCAAAGAGTCTGTTTCTGCGCTGAATCTCTAAACTAATCTAAAAGAGACCTATCTGGTCAATAAAATTAACTGAGCTTCTCCATTATATCAAACATTTACATCCAAACAGTGTTAGATGTTCTAGGGAGACTGCTGTGGCTCACAGCAACCTACACTGAGCATTAAGCAGCGGTGTTCCCAATAGCAACCATATTCCAGTGTGTGTGTGTAAAACTGATTTGATTACTGGAACTGGGTTCATGACAGCTTGATTCAGCTTAGCCATGTCGACTGTTTGCTATTGCTAGAAGACGTCCTTGCTAGTGTCAATGTTCACATTCACAGTTGAGGAGAGTAAGGAGTCATTTTCGACCTAATGTGGATTTCCTCCCAAATTAAGAGAATTGAAATGAAACTCAATTGGGAGGGAAAACAGGTGGGAGGGAAACCAGTAATAATTTCCTATCACGTGAAGCTGACCATTGATCCCCTAAGGGTACAAGCACATGGTTGCATTTGATAGACACAAAATGCTGGAGTAACTCAGCGGGAAAGGCAGCATCTCTGTGTAGAAGATTGCATTTGAGTTGACCCCAGCTGCGATGGGATTCCTCATGGAGGGCATGAGTTAGAACGAGAGGTTGGACAAACCTGAATTGTTTCATCTCTGAAGTATCGAAGGTTGAGGGCTGCTCTGATAGAATATGGTATATAAATTATGAGAAGCATAGATAGTGTAGACAGTCAGAACCTTTCTCCCAGAGTGGGAATGCGGCCAAAAACACGCTAGAGTACCCAAATTCCTGTATCTTTTCCAGCATGTCCCTATACTTATCACTAAATCTTTTTTTGATAAATTAGAAAGGACAATATCTAAATTTTTATGGGGTAGAAAGCTGGCTAGAATCCGAAAGGCGATACTGCAGTCTCCTAAGAGTGACAGCGGTTTGGCACTTCCTGACTTTAGGAGATACTATTGGGCAGCTAACTTGCAAAAACTCCTGTATTGGATGAATAATGATTGCGACCACCTACCAACCTGGGTACACATGGAAAAGGCGAGTTCACATCTCCCATTGCGGCCTGTTCTATGCTCCCAACTCCCCCTTCCTATAACATCTGTGGGTGCAGGCCCAATTGCGTCCCTCTCGCTCAAGATATGGAGTCAACTCAGGAAAAACTTTGGTTTACAAGGCCCTTCGATCTTGACCCCACTGCTTAAAAACTCCATCTTTAAACCTTCAAGTACAGATCACGCATTCAAAACCTGGCATAGCAACGGTATCAGTAGTATCAAAAACCTATACAAGGATGGCATCTTTTCGTGTTTTGCGGAGCTCTCGTCCAACTATAGCCTCCCAAACTCCCACCTTTTTCGTTTTTTCCTGATTAGGGATTTTGTGAAGAAGACATTCCCCCATTTCCCAAATCGCCCCCCTGAAACCCTGACCGATACCATCTTAGCTCTAGGTCCCAACCGGAAGAAATGCATCTCTGTTTTGTATAACTTGTTAGGGTCGGTTATATTGAAACCTCATACCTCATTAAAAGCTGCGTGGGAGGGTGAGCTGAATACGAAACTAACAGACCAGCAATGGGACTCTGCCTTGGATTTGATCCATTCTTCCTCCATATGTGCCCGTCATGGCCTAATCCAATGCAAAGTCCTTCACAAAGTCCACTACACAAATGCAAGATTATCTAGAATTTACCCCGCTGTTAGGGACACCTGCAACAGATGTAATCAATCTCCTGCCAACCGTAGCCATATGTTTTGGTCCTGCCCTAAGCTAGCAGCCTTTTGGACGAGTGCTTTCGACTTGATAAGGAGAGCCTACAGCCAGACTATTCCTCCAAACCCACTGTCAGCCATTTTCGGTAACCCTCCCAACACCAACCTCTCTGTTGCGGTGAAACGGGTCCTAGCTTTTACAACCTTGTTATCCCGGAGACAGATTTTGCTTAACTGGAGGCTCACCTGTCCCCCGACACACACCCGCTGGATTAAGGAGGTGCTTTACAATTTAAAGCTTGAAAAACTTAGGTTCTCTTTCAAAGGCTCTACCAAGACATTCCTAGATACATGGAACCCTTTTCTTGGAACTTGTTAACTCTCTCAACTTGTCCCCGGACTCAGAATAAGACTGAGTTCTCTCCCCCATTGTTCTGCTCTACTGCATTTCCCCTTAACACCCCCCTCACTTTTTTATTTAATTACTTTCTTATTTATTTATTTAATTACTTACTTATTTACTGTTATTAGTGACCCCCCTTTTTTTTAGTACTTTTTGTTTTGTTTATCTTACCATATTTGTGTGGATGTGTATGTATGTGAGTGTTGTTTGTCCCCGTTTGGTTCCGACCTGATTTGGGTGGGTTGAAGGTGGGTAAGGGCTTTGAGGGTCGCTTACATACTGTTGCACAATTATGCCTTGACTGTCACTGTCTGTTATCATTGTATGTATGCAAATTGCTGTGAAATTCAAATAATAAGATTTAAATCAAAATACCTCTGGACGTGTTCATGGAGAGATAATGTTTAAAGTGATATAGGCCAACGCAGACAAATGGGAATAACTTAGAAAGACATTTTGGTTACCATGGACGAGTTGGACCAAAATGTCTGCTTCTATGTTGTATAGGGTGATTTCACGAAAGGTCACTGGATCATAGATCCTCACCCACGTGACCGCAAAATGTAACTGGGGTACAAACGTCACTTCCAATACATGTTATTGATGCTAGAAACGCGTACTTTCAAACCTGTTAAAAACCGAAAACGGCCCGTTTTTGAGCTGTAAATAACTGTGCCAGTCTGGGTGACCGTGAGGCACAGTTATCCTGCTTTAGAGCCCAGAAAATAAAGAAAAACGAAGGTAAAGACAAGAGAGCGCTGAAGGGAAAATAACAGCGGAAGTTGTTTGCAGTGCAGATATAAAGATCCAAAATATCGGGAATTTTCGCGTTTGCTCGCTGCATTTCATCAAAACATCAATAATGCCTTAGTAATGGTCATTTCGTGAAATCACCCTATAGCCCCACAGCTCTGGGAATCTAACACGGGCTTATGGCCCGGAGACGTTCTTGCGTTCCTGTGTAGCAGAATCGCGCCTGTTCTGTAGAACTAATGAACACGTGAAATAATCTTATCTTTGAGCAATGCTGATAACCCAGAGCAAGGAAATGATCTCTGCCTTTTTGCGCCATCGTCAGGACATGCTATCAGATAGTTGTTTGAAATTCACAACTAAATGATCGGCTGCCTATTACGTAAACTAGCAGTTGGCTGAGGAGAGGCACACTGGCACTTCATGCAAGAGAGAACTTCATGCAGGTTGACTAACCCACCTTGGGTCTCGTAGTAGGTTATGAGGGCAGAAGGCTGGAGCGCCTGGTTCGGGAATATATACTGGAAACATTTGGCGGGTCAGGCTACACCCGTGGAAGGGATGGTCAGGCGGCATTTCGTATCGGCAACAGACTGGCTTCGGAAGGAGAATGCCGACCCAAAACGTCGCCTGTCCATTTCCCGCCACAGATGCCGCCTGGCCTGCTAAGCTCATCCGGCACTTTGTAATTTGTTCACGATTCCAGCATCTGTCTCTGTGACCACTGACCTGTATGTCTCTGGTTAGAGATTATGCCTCTTCCCCACTTTTCCCTCAGAGTCTTTCTATCCTCGATGCCCTGTATCTATCGCACTCACCTCCCCAAACGTCTCTGCATGCTGCAACAATTCCCCATGCACACACATACTCAGGTACATTATTCTTCATCTGTGATGGACCCGCGACACTCACATGGGACTCCGTTGTATTGACTCTTTTTCTAATGAGTCATGATTTTAAATGAAACCAACGACAGCCATCATTGTTTATTTATAATGTGTTAGAAGGAACTGAAGATGCTGGTTTAACCGAAGTTAGACGCGATAAGCTGGAGTAACCCCTGTCCCACTTAGGAAACCTGAATGGAAACTTCTGGAGACTTTGCGCCCCACCCAAGGTTTCCGTGCGGTTCCCGGAGATTTTTGTCAGTCTCTCTACCTACTTCCACTACCTGCAACCTCAGGCAACCACCTTACAACCTCCGGGAACCGCACGGAAACCTTGGGAGGGTGCGCAAAGTCTCCAGAGGTTTCAATTCAGGTTTCCTAAGTGGGACAGGGCAGCATCTCTGGTCGAGTCCCTTCTTCGACCCGAAACGTCACCCATTCCATCTCTCCAGAAATGTTGACTGTCCCGCTGAGTTACTCCAGCTTTTTGTATCTATAATTGTTTATTTATAAACATGAAACCAAATTTAGCTAAGCATCGATGCACATTAAAACACAACATACTAGGTTTCCGTCGACACAGTAAGCAGTGCAAAAAACATTTCACTCAGGCCCTCACTTCAGACTCCTTTGGCCAGTGCAAAGTTCCCACAGTGACAGCACCACCACAAACCGAACGCAGCAGGAACATTGGCGATAAAACACAAATTGCTGGACGAACTCAGCGGGTCAGGCAACATCCGAGGAGGGAATGGACATCCGAAGAAGGACACGTCTATTCCTTCCACAGATGCTGCCTGGCCCGCTGAGTTCTCCCAGCACTTTCTGTTTTGCTCATAATTCCAGCATCTGCAGTACCGTATAAAATAAATTAAGAGTTTCTTTATCACTATCATCATCTGAACGCGTGGTAAATACCAGCCAGCCTCTCGTTTTTTAAACTAATGTAGACTAATTAAGTATTTAAATATGGTATGTTTAAGATTATCTTTCGATCATAATCTGATTGTCGATTCCCGATTTTTCTTTGATTTTTTGTACATGATTCAAATGATTGTGTTTAAGCAACAATGACGATCTTCAAGGTTGATTGCATAAGGGATCAGCTATCCCGTGACGCATTGTCTTCATGTTTCAGTAATTTACCTTCAACAATGTAATGCTGAAGTGAGGTCTGTTCGCTTATTACAATCAATCATGAATCCATATTTCCAAATGCCACTTTGTTCACCAGCTTGGAGTGATTACATTATGGAAATGTCATTTCCTAAGGATAAAAATCAAACCAGTTGAGTATTCCACATCAATGATTATCTGCTTTAATTTTGACCACAGATGTTCATCATCAGAGAGTCCTGACTCGTTATCGCTATGACAGACACGTGTAATGGAAAAGGTTAAATACTACCAATTACTGTAACGCGAAATGTTGAAGTACTGCCCTTTCATGTTTGCCAGTGTTGCACTAATCATATCATACAAATTGTTTGAGAGCCTTCTCTCCCAAGGGACCACACCACAACGGGGAACTTCAGAACCCCTCTCTGTCATCAACGAGGTTCTTGCTGTAATAGTGAGACCATCGCTCTAAATGCACTCCTTGCACTCCAGCAAAAATGTTGACATTGCTCCATCCTTCAAAAGGACGGTATCTGTCTGACAATCTCTTGCTTATACCTTTCCTTTAATTTTAATTATGAGCCCGCGGGTGTAACAATTTTCTGATGTTTTAATACATGCAGTTTAATTCTCATAATCCTGAACAAATTATAACTTTTATTTGAATGTCTAGACGGGTGAATGGGCCAGACGGGAAGACGTTGATTGATAAATGGAGCGGACGGCCATACAGATGGATGAGTAGATAAAGTTAGCGTTTCCTGGTTCAGTCGATGGATAATTGATAGATTCCCAGAGATTACATTGGTAAATAAATGAGGGGTCAGGTTAGATAGAGAGAGAGAGAGGGGGGGGGGGGGGGGGGGGAGGATGTAGGTCGGTAGTTGGTAGGTAGGCAGATAGGAAATAACTGCAGATGCTGGTTCTAAATCGAAGGTAGACACAAAATGTTGGCGTTACTCAGCGGGACAGGCAGCATCTCTGGAGACAAGGAATGGGTGACGTTTCGGGTCGAGACGTGCCCCCTTGGGCAAGAGTGACCATAATATGGTTGAGTTCTTCATTAGGATGGAGAGTGACATTGTTAATTCAGAAACAATGGTTCTGAACTTAAAGAAAGGTAACTTTGAGGGTATGAGACGTGAATTGGCCAAGATTGACTGGCAATTAATTCTAAAAGGGTTGACGGTGGATATGCAATGGAAGACATTTAAAGACTGCATGGATGAACTACAAAAATTGTTCATCCCAGTTTGGCAAAAGAATAAATCAGGGAAGGTAGTACATCCATGGATAACAAGGGAAATCAGGGAGAGTATCAAAGCGAAGGATGATGTGTACAAATTAGCCAGAAAAAGCAGCATACCGGAGGACTGGGAGAAATTCAAAGACCAGCAGAGGAGGACAAAGGGCTTAATTAGGAAAGGAAAAATAGATTATGAAAGAAAAAATGGCAGGGAACGTAAAAACTGACTGCAAAAGTTTTTATAGATATGTGAAAAGAAAGAGATTAGTTAAAACAAATGTAGATCCCTTGCAGTCAGAAACAGGTGAGTTGATCATGGGGAACAAGGATATGGCGGACCAATTGAATAACTACTTTGGTTCCGTCTTCACTAAGGAAGACATAAATAATCTGCCGGAAATAGCAGGGGACCGCGGGTCAAAGGAGTTGGAGGAATTGAGTGAAATGCAGGTTAGCCGGGAAGTGGTGGTGGGGTAAATTGAATGGATTAAAGGCCGATAAATCCCCAGGGCCAGATAGGCTGCATCCCAGAGTACTTAAGGAAGTAGCTCCAGAAATAGTGGATGCATTAGTAATAATCTTTCAAAACTCTTTAGATTCTGGAGTAGTTCCTGAAGATTGGCGGGTAGCAAATGTAACCCCACTTTTTAAGAAGGGAGGGAGAGAGAAAATGGGGAATTACAGACCAGTTAGTCTAACATCGGTAGTGGGGAAACTGCTAGAGTCAGTTATTAAAGATGGGATAGCAGCACATTTGGAAAGTGGTGAAATCATTGGACAAAGTCAGCATGGATTTACGAAAGGTAAATCATGTCTGACGAATCTTATAGACTTTTTCGAGGATGTAACTAGTAGCGTGGATAGGGGTGAACCAGTGGATGTGGTGTATCTGGACTTCCAGAAGGCTTTCGACAAGGTCCCACATAAGAGATTAGTATACAAACTTAAAGCACAAGGCATTGGGGGTTCAGTATTGATGTGGATAGAGAACTGGCTGGCAAACAGGAAGCAAAGAGTAGGAGTAAACGGGTCCTTTTCACAATGGCAGGCAGTGACTAGTGGGGTGCCCCAAGGCTCAGTACTGGAACCCCAGCTATTTACCATAATAATTAATGATCTGGTTGAGGGAATTGAAGGCAATATCTCCAAGTTTGCGGATGACACGAAGCTGGGGGGCAGTGTTAGCTGTGAGGAGACTGCAGGGTGACTTGGATAGGCTGGGTGAGTGGGCAAATGTTTGGCAGATGCAGTATAATGTGGATACATGTGAGGTTATCCATTTTGGTGGCAAAAACAAGAAAGCAGACTATTATCTAAATGGTGGCCGATTGGGAAAGGGGGAGATGCAGCGAGACCGGGGTGTCATGGTACACCAGTCATTGAAGGTAGGCATGCAGGTGCAGCAGGCAGTAAAGAAAGCGAATGGTATGTTAGCTTTCATTGCAAAAGGATTTGAGTATAGGAGCAGAGAGGTTCTACTGCATTTGTACAGGGTCTTGGTGAGACCACACCTGGAGTATTGCGTACAGTTTTGGTCTCCAAATCTGAGGAAGGACATTATTGCCATAGAGGGAGTGCAGAGACAGTTCACCAGACTGATTCCTGGGATGTCAGGACTGTCTTATGAAGAAAGACTGGATAGACTTGGTTTATACTCTCTAGAATTTAGGAGATTGAGAGGGGATCTTATAGAAACTTACAAAATTCTTAAGGGGTTGGACAGACTAGATGCAGGAAGATTGTTCCCGATGTTGGGGAAGTCCAGGACCAGGTGTCACAGCTTAAGGATAAGGGGGAAATCCTTTAAAACCGAGATGAGAAGAACTTTTTTCACACAGAGAGTGGTGAATCTCTGGAACTCTCTGCCACAGAGGGTAGTTGAGGCCAGTTCATTGGCTATATTTAAGAGGGAGTTAGATGTGGTCCTTGTGGCTAAGGGGATCAGGGGGTATGGAGAGAAGGCAGGTACGGGATACTGAGTTGGATGATCAGCCATGATCATATTGAATGGCGGTGCAGGCTCGAAGGGCCGAATGGCCTACTCCTGCACCTAATTTCTATGTTTCTATGTTTCTATGAGACCTTTCTTCAGACTGATGTTAGGGAGTGGGCGGGACAGAGGTAGAATGTAGTCGGAGACAGTAAGGCGGCAAATTTGCAGGTACTCAAAGCTGGGTGGCAGTGTGAACTGTGAGGAGGATGCTATGAGAATGCAGGGTGACTTGGACAGGTTGGGTGAGAGGGAAGATGCATGGTAGATGCAGTTTAATGTGGATAAATGTGAGGTTATCCACTTTGGTAGCAAAAACAGGAAGGCAGGTTACTATCTAAATTGTGTCAAGTTGGGAAAAGGGGAAGTACAACGGGATCTGGGGGTCCATGTTCATCAGTCAATGAAAGTAAGAATGCAGGTACAGCAGGCAGTGAAGAAAGCGAATGGCATGTTGCCCGTTATAACAAGAGGAGTTGAGTATAGGAGCAAATAGGACAATAGGCAAATAAGAGACCACACCTGGAGTATTGTGTGCAGCTTTTGGCCCCCTAATTTGAGGAAGGACTTTCTTGATATTAAGGCAGTGCAACGTAGGATTACATGGTTAATTCCCGGGTTGGCGGGACTGTCATATGCTGAAAGAATGAAGTGGCTGGGCTTGTATACTCTGAAGTTTAGAAGGATGAGAGGGTATCATTGAAACATATAAGATTATTAAGGGATTGGACACGATAGAGGCAGGAAACATGTTTCTAATGTTGGAGGAGTCCAGAACCAGGGGCCACAGTTTAAGAATAAGGGGTAAGTCATTTAGAACAGAGATGAGGAAACACTTTTTCACACAGAGAGTTGTGAGTCTGTGGAATTCTCTGCCTCAGAGGGTGGTGGAGGCCGGTTCTCTGGATACTTTCAAGAGAGAGCTAGATAGGGCTCTTAAAGATAGCAGAGTCAGGGGATATGGCGAGAAGGCAGGAACGAGATACTGATTGGGGATGATCAGCCATGATTACATTGACTAGCAGTTCTGGCTCGAAGGGCCGAATGGCCTACTCCTGCACCTATTGTCTATTGTCGAAGACTGGTGGGAGAACTGGGAAGGGGAGGGGATGGAGAGAGAGGAGAAGCACGGGCTGAGGTAGGCAGTCAGGCAGGCAGGCAGGCAGGCAGGCAGGTAGGTAGGTAGGTAGGTAGGTAGGTAGGTAGGTAGGTAGGCAGGTAGGTAGGTAGGTAGGTAGGTAGGTAGGTAGGTAGGTAGGTAGGTAGGTAGGTAGGTAGGTAGGTAGGTAGGTAGGTAGGTAGGTAGGTAGGTAGGTAGGTAGGTAGGTAGGTAGGTAGGTAGGTAGGTAGGTAGGTAGGTAGGTAGGTAGGTAGGTAGGTAGGTAGGTAGGTAAGGTAAGAACATGAGTAATCTCTCTAAATGATCCATATCCCTTTATTCCCTGTACGTCCACGTGCTAAACTAATAGCCTCTTGAACACCACCATTGTATCTGCCTCCACCACCACCACCCTTGGCAATGCTTTCTAGGCCCTGACTGCTCTCTGTGTAAAAATACTTGCCCCGCTCATCTCCATTGCGCATGCCCCTCGCACATTATAGCCCTCGCCCTTTAATTTTGGACATTTCCACTTCGATGAAAAGGGTTCTGACCGTCTACCCTATCTATGTCTCTCGTAATTCCATTGATTTTTTTTTAATCATGTCTACCCTCAACCTCCGACTTCCCAGTGAAAACAATCCAAGTCTATCTAACATTTGCCTGTAGTTGAAACCCTCTAATCCACACAGCATTTTGGTAAAGCCCCACTGTATCCTCTGAAAACCCCCCACACAACGTTTCTGTAATGGTCGCGCAGAACCGCACTCAGTACTCCATATATATATTTATATCAGCAAAAGTCCCTTAGAGCTGCATCATGATAGACGGACGGACAGACTGTCATTTATATAAATCACAACATAGCTGCCCCGCACTTACAACTTTCCACCTACCTGTCGGCGCTGAGGGCGGTTAGTGTGAACACGGACACTCCCACCGATGTGAGCTGGATAAGGGGGATGAGTTTACAAGCGACTGTGCCGAAGACCCATTCCTCGAAAAAGTACCTCGCAGCGTCCACTGGAACGCAGGTCACCAAGAGAAGCAGGTCGCCGGCCGCCAAGCTGGAAATGAAAATGTTGGGTGCACTTCGCATGGCGCTGTTGGACACAAATACCTTAACCAAAGCGATGTTCCCCAGCAAGCCCACGGTGATGATCAACAGGTAAATGGGTGGGACGAAGCACCTAATCGCGAGAAATACAGCGTCAAGATAGACAGTCTCCTCGGTAAAGTTGTTCTGAATGGACATGTCCGGGGTGAGGAGACTGTTGTTGGGGTCTAGTCCGCTCGCCATGGTGAGAAGGTCTCCTCAACCTTCCGAGGGAAATAAAATTTGTTCTCTCCACAATGTCTTGAAATACCTAGCTAACTCGCTCCGTACTCGGTCAGTGCGGTGGAGATTCGTGATATCCGCACACTTGGTCTAGATCTCCCACTCTGAGCACTGCAACCTGCCGGTAGAGAAAGAAATGCAAGAGGAGCGGAGTTTAACGCACAAATTGGTGGGTAGTTCGAAGATTTCAATGTTATAAAATTATAACATTTTGAAATATTATTTATAATGGGTGTACACTGACACGTTAATAACGCCTCATCAGATGTAGCAGTTTCCAAATCTGTTTAGGGTTGAACCGCAGATGTTTAAACCGAAGACAGACACAGAAGGCTAGAGTAACGCATCGGGTCAGGCAGCATCTCTGGAGAAAATGAATAGCTGATGTTTCGGGTCGAGACCCTTCTTCGGACTGAGAGTCAGGGGAAAGGGGAACGAGAGATATAGAGGGTACTTAGGAGAAATGAATGGAAGATCTGCAATAAATGGAAGATCTTGCACACGCTGTTCTCAGGTCGGGAAGCTGTCCTGTACTTGTGGTGCTGAATTGTCCGTTGTCACATTTTCGACACTGGGTGGTTTCAGTCAAAGGGAAGGGAGCTGTCCTTGGCTCGCGGTGCTGAAGTCGCGAAGATCAGCAAGAAAGTATTTTTCAGTTTTCCGATACTTAATATTTCTCTCCGGTCCCTTCTTTTTCACTCTTTCTTTCTTGCTCTCTCTCCCTCTCCATCTTTTCACTCTCTTTCTCCGTCTCTCTTACGGGTTCGCCATCGCTCGACTTTCTCACTTTCACACTCACGCTCTTTCCCCCACAGTACACTTCTCCTGCCTTTAATTTTCTAGATCTTGCACAGTGTCTATCTGCAACTCCACTCTCTCTTATTTTGCTCACTCCCCCTTTCTCTCTCTCTCTCTCTCTCTCTCTAGTCAATTTATATCAATCAATTCGATAAAGGCACAGGTTTTGCCCGCTTCTGGCATAACAGAGTGCTCGTTTTCTCAAGGGTCGACTTTATTTAAAGACATGCCACAGACTTCTTGCGAAGTATGACGGAGGTTCTTGCTGAATCCAATTAGAATAAGCCCGCGGGAACGCCTCCACCTCTAGAGAAAGACTGTGTTAGAGCAAAACTCCAATCACTCGCCAGAAATCTGAAAGTTGCAGATACTTTGTTCAATGATAATGCAAACTGCGTCCCATGCGATTTTCAGAAAGGCATCTCATAAAAATCCTCAATACCGGAGCATTCTGTGACAGGATTATTACGGATACAAGTATCATTTCGCCTTGCCGGGCTTCAGACGCGTCTATATCATGTCTATATAGTTTACTTTATGTAATTTTATAGCCAGCAATATGTCCATCTGAATCTTGAATGCTATATATTTATTTCCGAAGGAGCTTTATCTCGTCAAAGCCTCCACTCACCCATTCCCTGTTTTAGGTAACGTGCTGGAGTTTCCAGAGACAGAGTGCCCAATCTTGTTCACCGGCCATACCCGGAATAACAATGCTGTTGTTTTGGAGATCGTGGTCCACGCTCGCCGCCGGCTCCCTGGTAGAATGAGAGCGGCCCTTTAAAGCAAGCTACGCTATTCTCGCTGCTCCAGAGACCGTAAAGACACGCTCCAAAGTTTCATCCACGTGCCGGGTTAATTTTAACATTCGTCGACTAGAGTTTAAGTTACGACTTGAAACCCATACAAATTTCGAGGAGATGCATTCACAATTTCAAACGGTAAATGTATAAAGAGTCGTATTGAGAACGGCAAGGACGGTTTAATATTGCCTGCAAACGCCTTTCATTTACTGGGGTCGGGGCCCCATTTGTTAGTGAGCGGTGTTTGGGACGAGGTTCAGAAAATGCGAACACACGGAAAAGACTGCATTGGAAAGCTGTATTCCACGCGATATTGATGTCTTCATTCTGCAGAGTCTCGGACAGAGCGACCGAACTGCAGTTCCCGTTTTTCCCCCCAATGAACCTCAGCCAGCAATAGTTAGATCAATGAATTAGAAATCACAGCTTAATTACTGAAATGGACTTCTACCGGGATATGTCCTTTCGCATATTTTTCCTTCCGAAATCATTCTTTTAAACGTCCCCGTTGGCTGCAAATAAAATACAGCACAATAATTGTAACAATGGCAACCGATGATGCACCTTCACCGTCTGGTCAAAGGTGCAATTTCAAATGGACACTGACTGGGTGGACAACTCTCTTCTCTTCTCTCTCTCTCTCTCTCTCTCTCTCTCTCTCTGTCTCTCTCTCTGTCTGTCTCTCTCTCTCTCTCTCTGTCTGTCTGTCTCTCTCTCTCTCTCTCTCTCTCTCTCTCTCTCTCTCTCTCTGTCTCTCTCTCTCTCTCTCTCTCTCTCTGTCTCAATTCAATTCAATTCAATCCAATTCAATTTCAATTCAATTCAATTTAAAAACTTATTTGAAATGCATAAGTATAAATACAAGTATACAGTGCATGGATAGATATGTCCCTGTACATAAACTTGCAATAGGCCAATAGCTCTTTATTGAATGCTACACGTTCTTGTAGCTGTAAGAAGTACAACTCAATAGCAAGTTTAGCAATTCAATATTAATTTCTTAGTGTTAATTAATGTCGATTAGTGCGTGCGTACATATGTGCATGTTGGTCATTCACCGTCTCTCAGGTTATGGCATGCTGTTACGTATTGTGCACCAAGATGTGCCATATTTCCTTCACCAAGGATTATTCTTAGTTTTGATGTATCATCTAGTTCTTTAAAATCAGGGGTTGCCACACTGAGTTTGTCAAAGTATGCTTTCCTTGCTTTGTCAAATTGATTGCATTTTAGGAGGAAGTGCACCTCTGTTTCAACCTCATCTGTCAAACAGTGGCCTCATATTCTGTTTTCTCTTGGTTGCCAGAATATCTTCTGTCTTCCTTTTTCAACTGCCAAATAGTGGTCACTTAACCTGTATTTGGTGAAGGTCTGTCTCTGCTTTATGTCTCTAACAGTTGAGAGATAGTCTGCCAATTTATAGTCTCTTTTTAGGGAACGGTAACATTCTAATCTGCTTTGGCTTTTGGTTTCTTTATCCCAATGTTCCAAGTACGTTTCTTTACATTGTTTGATAATTTGGTTCACTCTAATTTGTGATTGGGGACCAGTATTGATCTGGGGCCGGTCAGGGTTTAACTGGATAGGGTTTAACTGAATAGGGGTAGTTAGTCTCAGTACCAACTGACACAGGGAACTCTTTTCTGGGTCCCCCTCTTGTGTTTGAAGGGCTTTAAACTGGAGGGTATTTGGGGGGCTAGATTTAAGGTGATTCCAAAAATGTAGTGCTCTTTTCTGGATATTTATTATCAGTGGGTATCTGCCTAGTTCCGCCCTACATGCGTTTGTTGGTGTTTTCCTTTGGATACGGAGGGTGTTCTGACAAAATTCCGCATGCAGGGCCTCCATTGTATGTTTTTCCCATTTACTATAACTATGGTGACTGAACGGACCCCATACTTCACTACCATAAAGCGCAATAGGCTGAATTACACTGTCAAATATTTTAAGGCAGATTTTAATTGGGATTTGGATGTTGTAAAATCTTCTTTTTATTGCATACAGAGCTCTTCGACCTTTCTCTTTTAGTGCATTCACTGCCATATTGAAGTTCCCTGATGCTGAGATAGTTAGACCAAGGTAAGTATAGCTCCTAGTGTGTTCGATAACAGTACCATTGAGAGTAAATTTGTATTTATCTTCCTGGAATCTGGGTCTTTTCTGAAAAATCATGATGTTGGTTTTCTTTAGATTTACTGCCAGGGCCCAATTTTGGCAGTACTCATCAAGTAGGTCCAACTGTTGCTGCAGTCCCTGTTCTGTGTGGAACAGCAGAACCAAGTCATCCGCATAAAACAGGGATTTTACCTCTCCGTCCAGAAGACAGAGGCCCGGCGCTGTGCTCTGGTCCAACTTTACTGCCAAATCATTGATGTATACATTAAACAGTGTTGGGCTCAGATTGCAACCTTGCCGGACGCCTCTTCTCTGGGCAAAGAGATCAGTGCGTTTGTCCCCAATATTAATGCTACATTTATTATTCAGATACATTGATTTGATAAGGTCATATACCTTTCCTCCTATGCCACAGCCGAGGAGTTTATAATAGAGCCCTTCATGCCAAATAGAGTCAAATGCTTTCTCAAAGTCAATAAAACAGGCAAATATTTTCCCATTTTTCGTTTGGTCTACATGTTTTTCAATGAGGGTGTGGAGGGTATAAATGTGGTCAGTGGTACGGTGTTTTGGGAGGAAGCCGATTTGTTTTTTACTGAGAATGTTGTGTTTGTTAAGGAAATCCTGCATTCTGTTGTTTATGATACTGCAGAATAACTTCCCTAGGCAGCTACTGACACAGATGCCACGATAATTATTTGGGTCTAATTTGTTTCCAGTCTTATAAATGGGTGAAATAAGACCTTGGCACCAAATATCAGGGAAATAACCTGATCGTAGTATGATGTTGAACAGCCTAAGCATTATGTCCTGCATCTCCGGAGTGCTGTACTTGAGCATTTCATTTTTGACGCTGTCTGGACCACAGGCTTTCTTTGAGTGGAGAGATTTTATTTTTATGGTCAGTTCTTCCAAGGTAATTGGGGAATCAAGAGGGTTTTGATAACCTTTAATTACTGTTTCTAGTGTTTGGAGTTTTTCTTTGATATGGGAATAATTTGAGTTTATTTTATTTATTGGGATGTCCTTATATAGATTTTTGAAGTGTGCTCTCCAGATATCATCGGCTTGAATCGGTACTATATGTAGTTTTGTTGTGCTCGGGTTATTCCACATATCCCAAAATTGGTTTTGTTTTATGGAATTTTCAAATTCTTCAAGTCTCTTGTGAGTGTAGTTTTGTCTTTTGTTCTTAATCGTGTGTTTATAGATTTTAAGAGTTTCATTATATCTAATACGTAAGTCTGGGTTGTTTGGTTGACGGTGTTTTTGGTTTGATATTTTCCTCAGGTCTTTTCTGACACTTTAACACTCATGGTCGAACCATTTTTCAGGGTTGTGTTTTTTGATAATTTTTCTCTTCTGTTTCACAAGGTCAGCTTTGATGGCGGCCTTGTGAAAGATCATATTAGTCATTTATAGCCATGTTTACACCATCTCTAGTAGTCTCATATGGGTTTGTCTTGAATTTCAGTATTTTATTTGTGAGATTGGGTGAGTTCAGGGCCATGATGAATTTATCTCCACTATCTGAAACCCATTTGTAAGTTTGATTTAGTTTATAGAGCTTACTGGGTCCCTTTTTTAGTCTTTAGTTTGAACAGGAAATTTTAGGTACTGTTGGGGGTATGTAGGTGACACACAGATATATATCTTTTTCAATTATCCCAATTTTTTTTTTCTCTCTCTCTCTCTCTCTCTCTCTCTCTCTCTCTCTCTCTCTCTCTCTCTCTCTCTCTCTCTCTCTCTCTCTCTCTCTCTCTCTCTCTCTCTCTCCTCTCTCCTCTCTCTCTCTCTCTCTCTCTCCAGGTACAGTCGGACAGTGGTTCAGCTCAGAATATTTCACGTGTGATATCTATTTTCCAAGGGAGTGGAGGCTTTGTCATTTAGTCATTTTTAGATTTTTTTAAAAACTCCTTTGAAATAAACACCAACGGTGAATATTTGGGTTCATCAAAAGCATGGGGTTACTGCGAAACAAACCTGGCTTATTGCAAGACATATTCAGTGCAGCTATTGTCAGCTATCGTCAGTTGTATTTCAGTTTACACGTTTGATTCCAGCCAAAACCACTGAGGAGCGCCCTCTCCTGTCACCGTCGCAACAGTTCACCTATTTCTCTTCATTCTGTGCTATCAACTGGGAACACATTCAAATGGTTATAACGCTCCAGCATGAGCAGAGTAAGGTGACTGACGCCAGCTCATTCTGAGCTGTGCTGAGACCGAGAACCATTCTTCATATAGCCCTCAATCCTTGCTTCCTGCAAGTATGTTATGCAATAGTCAGTTATTTAGATTTACTTACCTATCACTGTTCCTTGAAGGTGACTGCTTTGCACTTTCGGCACCTATTGTTACGTAAGCGCTCACCCTTTAAAAAAGAATTTCTGGCCTAAGGAATTTAGAGGTGGCAACAAACTTATTTTCGTCCTACAAACTCACACATTCACGGCCAATTACACAGCACCAGGCAATTTCAGAAAGTGCAGATTAAAAAAATTTCATGGGCTGTAACCAGGTGGACTGAAAGATCAGTAATTCATCTTTAGCATATCTGACGTCTTTTCAATTGCCTGATACCAGCAGGGAAGAAGCTGTTCTTGAATCTGGTGGTACGTGGAGAGTGTTGAGAAGATTGAATGGGTGTGAGCGCTTCTTGATAATGTTGGCTGCATTCTAGAGGCAGCGTGATGTGTAGATCAAGTCGAGGGGGAGGGGAGGGGATGAGGAGACGGGTTTATGATTGTTTTCACACAAAGGGCGTTGGGTGAATGGAACGAGCTGCTAGAGGAGGTAGTTGAGGCGGGGACTATAGCAACGCTTAAGAAACAATTAGACAGGTACACGGATAGGACAGATTTAGAGGGATATGGGCCAAATGGGCCGAAGGGCCGAATGGCAGGTTCTATGTTTCTAAATGCAGGCAGGTGGGATTGGTGTAGATGGGACATGTTGGTTGGTGTGTAGAAGTTGGGCCAAAGGGCCTGTTTTCATGCTGTATGACTGTATGTGATGGACTAGGCTATGTTAACAACTTTCTGTAGTTTCGTGCAATCTTAGGCAGAGCAGTCGCCATACCAAGTTCTGATGCATCCTGATAGGATGCTTTCTACAGTCCATTTGTGGACATTGGTCAGATTCTGGGGGAATGTTAAATATCGTTAGTCTTCAGGAAAGGTAAAGGTATTGGTGTACTTTCTTGGCTGTATTGTCAATGTAGTTGGACCAGAACAAATTGCTTTTGATATTGACATCTATGAACTTGAAACTCTCAACCATCTCTACTTCAGCACCATTGATGCAAACTGTGCAAGTGCTGCACTCAGTTTATGAAGTCAGTGACTGGCTCCTTCATTTTGAAGATAGATACAAAGTACTGAAGTGACTCAGCGGGTCAGGCAGTATCTCTGGAGAAAGAGGATTAAAGCCCTGTCCCACGGTACGAGTTCATTCCAAGAGTTCTCCCGAGTTTGCCCTGATTACAGTAATGACCACTTGTCGGTACACGGGCTCTCGTGGACATTTGTCATATAACCATATAACCATATAACAATTACAGCACGGAAACAGGCCATCTCAGCCCTACAAGTCCGTGCCGAACAATTTTTTTTTTCCCTTAGTCCCACCTGCCTGCACTCATACCATAACCCTCCATTCCCTTCTCATCCATACGCCTATCCAATTTATTTTTAAATGATACCAACGAACCTGCCTCCACCACTTCCACTGGAAGCTCATTCCACACCGCCACCATTCTCTGAGCAAAGAAGTTCCCCCTCATGTTACCCCTAAACTTCTGTCCCTTAATTATGAAGTCATGTCCTCTTGTTTGAATCTTCCCTATTCTTAAAGGGAAAAGCTTGTCCACATCAACTCTGTCTATCCCTCTCATCATTTTAAAGACCTCTATCAAGTCCCCCCTTAACCTTCTGCGCTCCAGAGAATAAAGACCTAACTTATTCAACCTATCTCTGTAACTTAGTTGTTGAAACCCAGGCAACGTTCTAGTAAATCTCCTCTGTACTCTCTCTATTTTGTTGACATCATTCCTATAATTGGACGACCAAAATTGTACACCATACTCCAGATTTGGTCTCACCAATGCCTTGTACAATTTTAACATTACATCCCAGCTTCTATACTCAATGCTCTGATTTATAAAGGCTAGCATACCAAAAGCTTTCTTTACCACCCTATCTATATGAGATTCCACCTTCAAGGAACTATGCACGGTTATTCCCAGATCCCTCTGTTCAACTGTATTCTTCAATTCCCTACCATTTACCATGTACGTCCTATTTTGATTTGTCCTGCCAAGGTGTAGCACCTCACATTGATCAGCATTAAACTCCATCTGCCATCTTTCAGCCCATTTTTCCAAATGACCTAAATCACTCTGTAGACTTTGGAACGTCCACAACACCCCCTATCTTGGTATCATCTGCATACTTACTAATCCAATTTACCACACCTTCATCCAGATCATTGATGTACATGACAAACAACAAAGGACCCAACACAGATCCCTGAGGCACCCCACTAGTCACCTGCCTCCAACCCGATAAACAGCCATCCACCATTACCCTCTGGCTTCTCCCATTCAGCCACTGTTGAATCCATCTTGCTATTCCTGCATTTATACCAAACAGTTGAACCTTCTTAACCAACCTTCCATGAGGAACCTTGTCAAAGGCCTTACTAAAGTCCATATAGACAACATCCACTGCTTTACCCTCGTCAATTTCAATAGTAACCTCTTCAAAAAATTCAAGAAGATTAGTCAAACATGACCTTCCAGGCACAAATCCATGTTGACTGTTCCTAATCAGACCCTGTTTATCCAGATGCTTATATATATTATCTCTAAGTATCTTTTCCATTAATTTGCCCACCACTGAAGTAAAACTAACAGGTCTATAATTGCTAGGTTTACTCTTAGACACTTTTTAAACAATGGAACAACATGCGCAGTACGCCAATCCTCGGGGACTATTCCCGTTTCTAATGACATTTGAAATATTTCTGTCATAGCCCCGGCTATTTCTACACTAACTTCCCTCAATGTCCTAGGGAATATCCTGTCAGGACCTGGAGACTTATCCACTTTTATATTTTTCAAAAGTGTCAGTACTTCTTTTACTTTGAACCTCATAGTATCGTTGAAAAATCTTCATGAGTCTTCCCGTGCTTACCTGCCATTAGCGAGTCTTTCTGAGTACCTGCTGTTAGCGCTAAGAGACGTCCCCTAACTCCGACGTAACCGCTACGTTCATTCTCCGTGCTTACCACGAGTTTGATTTTTTTTTAACTCGGGAGAGCTCTGGAATGAACTCGTACCGTGGGACAGGGCTAGTAGTTCTGGACCCTTCTTCAGTCTCCTTCATTTTGTTGACATCAAAGCAGGTGTTGTTGACTTGGCACAGTATTATTAAGCTCTCTAGTGCCTCAATTAGTTCAATGCACATATGGCGTTAAATAATTTTCTTTGGGCTTCAACCCTTCCCATTTAATCAATTACATTTGGTACTTTACGGGTGGAATTCATCTTTTTTCCATTCATTTCTATGAATTTCTATACATATATGTATAGAGTAGGAAAATATTTAACAAAGACATAATGAATTATTTCTGTGGTTGCTAGTGAGAATTATTTCTCACTAGCAACCACACTCTGGATCAGTAGTAGATTAAGTTTCTCAAGCATAAATCTTTGTTTAATATTCAGTGCAGTGCTGCAAGAGATCTCCAGGACATATACCACATTCCAGATTAGACATTGAAGCCAAGGTCCAGATCACTATTCAACCTCAAGCAGTGGAAGTGGGTCATCTTCACATATTCTTTAAGGCATTCAAGCATTGGTTGTGTCATCAGCATTCATTGCACATCCCATATTATCCTTGACCATTCCAGAGGGCAATTGATACAGAAGTACATTTTACAAGATTTGGAGTCACATGCAAGTCATATTGTGTAAGGATGGCAACCTTCCCTTCCAAAGGGGAATTTGCCCACCAGACATCTGTTTACAATAATCCAGTACTTACATAGTTGGCAATACTGATAATTTAGCTGCCCAGATACATTTATTTTCATTCCCCATCTGCCATGGTGAGGTTTGATACTCATCTTCAAGCAATTAAATCTGGGCGTTTAGGTCACTAGAACTATAACGTTTAATAATGAATGAATGAATGAATGAATAAACGTATTCAATCATTCATTCATTCATTCATTCATTCTAATGCTATGCTGCACAGTTTATTGCTTGTGTATGATTTTCTGACATGCTTCCATCCACTGTAAAAGGGATTGTATTCAAAATTAAGTAATTATGAGTACAGAAGCATGCAATTAATTCAATTTATGTCCACTCAGGCAAAGATGGACACAAGTCTGAAGAAGGGTCCTGACCTGAAACGTCAGCCATCCTTTTTTATAGTTACTCCAGCAACTTGTGTGTCTATCTTGGGTAGAAGCCAGCATCTGCAGTCTCTTTGTTTCGCCACTTAGGCAAAAATATATAACATAAAAAATAAGCTGATGCAGGCCAGGCAGCATCTGTGGAAATGGACAGACGATAAGGTTGGTGTAGTACAAGGGTTAAACAGACAATTTCAGCTAAAATGTTAAAATGGAGTTATCAGCTAAATTAGCAGGACTGCATTCCAAACCCTTTGAAAACAAGATTTACACTGTTTCTCAGACATGTGGGGGATATTTTCTGCACCTACACGTCTGAGAAATTCTGACTTATCACACAAGTCTGACTCTTCTCACAGCTTTTCTCAGACTATTCTATGGGAAAGCATAGATTGGTGAACAAAAAACACAACAGCAATAGTTGGGTAGACCACTCTCGCCCCCTGCCGCTAGTAGCGCAGAAATGTTGCAGACAAGGGGGGCTTGTGATTGGCTCGGGGATGGGGCAGTGGCACAGTCTGCTCTGATAAGAAATGCCATAAAGGGTGGTGTCGGGCGCCCTTTCGAGGAGAAAGCCCCAGCCTTGGACCGTGTCACGAACGGTGCCAGGTGATCAAGACCAGGAACATCCTGCGCTGTGCTCTGCTGTGCTTGCGAGTGTGTACGTGGATACATGAGTGTAAGTAGAAACATCCTGCAGCATGCTCTGCTGTGTACTCGGGATTTGCGAGTGTTTACAGGGATATGCGGGGATATATGAGTGTATGTGCCTTATTTAGCAGTGTAATAAACTACTTAGTGAATCAAACTCTGTCGTCCGAATCCGGTGATTTATCGACACAACAATTGGGATCATATTCCAAACCCTGGCCCATATGTTCTGGAACAGATGCTGCCTGGTCCACTGAGTTCCTGCAGCAATTTGTTTTGTTGTTGAAGATTCTAGGTTCTGTCGTTTCTTGAGCTCTAATATATTTGGTTTAGGCTATGTTTATTATTATTGTCACGTGTACTAAGGTACAGCAAAAAGCTTTTGTTTGAGTACTATCTAAACAAATCAGATAATATTATACAGGAATACAATCAAACCAAATACAAGTCCAAGAGGTAGAGCAAAGAGAAAGATACCAGAGTGCAGAATATAGTTCTCAGCACTTGTAGCATAATGGTTCCAGAGAAAAAAACGTTTGCAATGAGGTAGGTTGGAGAATCGGGACTGAACCCTAGTTTATGATGGGAATTTAAACATATTATTTATGTTTCAACATATTTTTCCCCAAGAATTTTAAACTGGATGGAATGCTTTTGGTGATAAAATCACATGCATTGATTTTTTAATGTATTTTACATTGCTGAAATAAAAAGGTCTAACAGCCAAAATCATATAAAAACTCTTAAAGAAAAACCATTAACTCCAAATGCAGATAAATTGGCTGATAGATTTTTGCAAGGTGTCTGGTCTTCAAGAGAAAATGTTCAGCTATTTAGCTGTGAATGATTGCTTTTTACATTTGTACATTTCACATCACAGTCATCCAAAATTGGTTAATCATTAGTTAATATTGCTCAGAGTAGCTTGCCTGGGCTCTGCTAGAAAATAATAATGAACAATACTAAAGAACATTATTGACTTTAGCTTTGTTATAACCAAGTTTTTCTGTTGAGGAATTTGAACATTGGAGGAGTCAAGAACTAGCATCCTCACAAAGAACTGTGCCAGAAACATAATTTTTTATGGATTATTTTGAATTGAATCTGAGTTTTGAGTCAGTTGTATATTCCTCGATACAAGAAGTAATAATGTTTTACGTGAAAGTGAATATATTGCTTCATATTGTCTACATCAATATATGTCAATATCAGTCAATATTTTTAGCCGGGGACCTCTGGAGAGGAGCTCTGACCGCCGGCCCTGCGGTCTGCGGTGCTTCTTGCTGCAGCACAGCGGGGACTTTATATCTTCGACCGCCGGCCTGCGGCCTATACCAACCTGATGCCGCGGTCTCCGGTGGGGAAGCACTGATTCAGGACTTACCTGGACTTTATCTGGACTTTACCTTGTCTGAACATCTGGATGCCCGCAGCGGCGGCTGCGGAGTGTTGAGATCCCGACCACGGGGGAAAATGGAGGAGGACTGGCCACATTTTGTGCCTTCCGCCATAGCGATGAATGCTGTGGTGGATGTTTGTGTTAAATTTTTATTGTGTTTTTGTGAGTTCTTTTTTCATTGTACCGCTGCTGGCAAATTCATTTCACTTGCACTTAATGTGCATCGAACAATCCTTGTGCAAGGTGTGCTAGGGCCCCATCCCCGACCTCTACATCCAACTCTTGTGTTTCTTAATTCACTCTTAGGTGAAGGTGTCCAGCACGCCATCCAGTTCAAGATTAGGAATGTGGATTAAATGCTGGCCTTGCCTGTAAAGCTAAAATTTGGTGAATGAATGAATGAATAAGATCTATAGTTTTACATTGTGCACGAGACATAGATGGAGCCAGATAGTGGAAGGGGTAATTTCACTGCTCCCCTTCTCTATTTGGATCTATCTGCTCATCTTCCTCCGCTTTTCCTCACTCAACCTCTCACCTCATAGTGCCTTTGTCACCCCTCCAAATCTCCTCTTTACACCAGCTCTCTTCTCTCTCCACTCTGCGTCCTGATATAGGGTTTCATCAACCCGAAACATTGACCATTCCTTTTCCTCCCACGGATGCTGCCCGTTTCCCTGAGTCCCTCTGGCAGACTCTTTGTTGAATCATAGCGTGAGCCTGGAAAACATTTAAGCTCAGAGCAAGAAGGGATGTGAGATTTTCTTCGATAAGTGATATTAATGAGCCAGGCGGTCTGCTATTACAGTTCCACTTCAACATGATCATTATTAATATTGCTAGATTTTTAAGACACATCCTTTAACGAACAGAATTAAAAATCTCCATCTGTTTTTCTGTTATAATTCAGAGTTCTGGATCACTTGTTGAAGCCCCTTCATTACCATATTTGAACATGGCACTAGTTTAGCAGCCCTTAATGCATCAATGCTCCAAGCCCCTTGCAGTCATTTGTAAGAGGTGGTTGATCTGTTTAAAAGTTTGAGTCTATTTGTCTTTATTCCATTGGACTGTAAGTGCTAACCAGGTGTAGGAAGGAATTGCAGATGCTGGTTTACCCCAAAAATAGACACAAAATATGGAGTAACAACGCGGATTAGGCAGCATCTCCGGAGAAAAAGGAATAGGTGACGTTTCAGGTGGAGACCCTTTCAGGTTGAGATCAGTGTGATGAAGGGTCTTGACCTGAAGTGTCACCTATTCCTTTTTTCCAGAGATGCTGCCTGACCTGCAAAATCGAATGGCCAGCTCAAGCCATGGAGAAAATTGATGTAAATTCAGCCAGCATCTAATAACTCAGAGTTGCTCCAGAATTAGGATTTAGAAGATGTTCCATCTGTTTTTTAAATGAATAGTAAATGAAATTGTGATATGTGATACACCCAGATGTTGAGATGATAATGGAAAGAGAACTTGGAGGGATACGAATCAGAAAAATATCATATACTTCTTTAAAGAGGATGCATGATCCATGATGTACAATCCAATCATGGGTGAGTGGTGATACTTTAATAAAGAAAAATAAGTCTTGCATAGCAACATAAAATCATGGCAATGAAAATGCTGTAACAGGAAAAGTTATTGCATTATCTTTGACGACACTATTGATTCCCAGTTGAAAGATGACTGTTTTAGGCATTGAATACAGGAAATCAGTATTATATTTATACCTACAATAAAACGGTAAATTGATTTCGGAATATGGACGTTATAACAATCTATAAAAGCTAAAACAATGCAAAAGGAAAAGGGATCGCAAGTGAAGTCATGCTGAAGCTTTCTACTAGATGAGGCAATGTGATATATCTCCTGCACCCTCATATCTCACTGCTGGAGAACCAAATCTTGATTTTTTTTCCCCCTCCAGTGCATTTGGGAATATTTTTCAGTTATTTTTTTAAAACATGTTCATTCTTACAGAAAATAGATGTTGCTGCAAAGGTAGCATTTATTGTCCATCCCTAATTGCCCTTGAAAAGGTGGTTGTTGGCAGCCTCATTTATGAACATTTATTGTCCATTGTTACTGGCGGGCTATTTTAGAAGATTAATAAGAGTCAATCACTTTGCTGTGGGAATTAAGTCACATACAGTCCAGAAAGGTCTAAGGCAATATATTTCTTTCCCTTAATGAACCAGAGAGGTATTTGCAAGAATCTGATAGCTTCACGATGACCTCTGTTGTCACTGGCTTTTTATTTCAAATGTGCCAGTGTCATACCTCATGGAAATATGATATTTGGACCATTGAGTCTAACATCAATGAAGAAGAACTGATTACACATATATTATACTAATCCCATTATCCCATTCACAATTTACAGTGTCAATGAACCAACCAACCGCCATGTCTTTAGGACGTGGGAAGAAATTGGAGCATCTGGACAAAACCTATGCGGTCACAAGGACAATGTGCAAAGTCCACACACAGAGTACTGGAGGTCAGGATGAATTCAGGGTCATTGAAGCTATGAGGCTGCTGGTCTACCAGCTGTGCCACAATGCCACTGTTGGATAATGACTTGGATTTAAACATCCTGCCTTTTGAACTCTTGCCTCAGGGTGAATAATGCAGGACCTGGATGCTGCTTCAGTAGTTCGACCATCCTTCCACCACATAGAAGCTATTTATGGAACACACACTAGGTAAGCAGGAATAAGGCGTCAATAGTAAAATAAATTGCGATATGGTAGCTGAAGGAATCATGGCATGAAAACTCAATTTCTGTTTTTTTTCCAGGCTTATAAAAGTTGAAAATTATCTTTTCCCGGAGAGAAATAATAAACCAGCCATTTCTTGGTCATTTAACATCACTCTTGCACTCAGTCTGCATTGACTCCCCTCTGCTGGTGTATATCATGATGCCAAGCTCCATGTAATGCTAACACTGGGAGAAATTCAGATTCCGCAACTCACTGGTCACAAACCCAACCAGGCTCACATTATGGCACTTGTTCAGCAACTGCGTGATTTACTGGATTTTCGATCCAGAACTGTTACAGAGATTTGCAGCACAGGTGCAAGCCCTTCGGCCCACTGAGTCCATGCTGATGATCTACCACTCAGCATTGATTCCATTTTATTCCCTTCAACTTCTTCCAAATTCTTCCACTAACCTGCCCTGGATCTCCTGACTGCTACCACCCATCAGGAGATACAGAAGGCCAAAGTCCCCCACGACCAGTTTCAGAAACTTTAAAAAAACTATCAGGTACATGAACTAACTCAAACAATCCTAAACCAACCCCTGCAACTAAACACTACAGACCATCTCTTGCACCTACATGGACTTTTTTCCAATTGTGTTTTGTATTCATGTCATGTTTGTTTTATTTTCACTGTCTTGTAGAATTCTGTGTGATTTATGTATAATTTATTTTGTATATTGTCTGAATCTATGTACCTGTGCTACAGTTATTTGCAAGATTTTCCCATTGTATCTGCACCTCACGTCCTTGTGCATATGACCATGGAATTGATTTGAATTGACTTGATCATGGGATAATAACTTGCCAGACTATAGGGATAAGAGTGGGGGCTAGGATTAATGGGATTTATCTTCTAGGATGACAGAAGGCAATGACAGAATGGCTTCCAGTGATGTTGTAGTTGTATGATTCTGTGATTCCAGTTACATTAACAAAACAGGTCTAACTATGATCAATGGCATGTCAGAAGAAATTAACATATTCAGTAAAAACGGCAACACTATTCATGTATCTGACCTTCCCTTGACAAGACATTATCTTTGGCAGAAGCAAAACAAATGAAAATGCATTTACCTGACCCTAGTTATCACCTGGCCAGGCTCTGGGTGAATTATAAAACCATCAGAATTAGTTTAAGTGGAGAAGTGTACTTTTCCACAGTAATTATCCTTTAAAATGCTTAATTCCAGCTCCTCCTGAAGTTTTGCAGAGTCAAACAGAGACACTGCATGAAAACAGGCCCTACAGCCCAAGTCTGTTGGCCATAATTACCCTTTTTTACATTAATTCTACCCTACCTAACCTGTTTTATTCGCTCCATATTCTCCCGGCCCTCGCCCGACTCCCGGTCCTCGCCCAATCCCCGGCCCTCGCCCGACGCCCGGTCCTCACCCGATCCCTGGCCCTGACCCGACCCGCGGTCCTGGCCCGACTCCCGGTCCTCACCCGATCCCCGGCCCTCGCCCGACGCCCGGTCCTCACCCGATCCCCGGTGCTGACCCGACCCTCGGCCCTGACCCGATCCCCGGTACTCACCCGATCCCCGGAGCCCAACCGTCCCGCGGAGCTGGAGAACGCCAGGTGAGTCCCGGAGCTGGAGAACGACACCCGACCCGTGGAGCTGGAGACCACCACCCGACCCGTGGAGCTAGAGACCACCACCCGACCCGCGGAGCTGGAGACCACCACCCGACCCGTGGAGCTGGAGACCACCACCCGACCCGTGGAGCTGGAGACCACCACCCGACCCCCGGGAGCCGGAGACCACCACCCCGACCCATGGAGCTGGAGACCACCACCCGACCCGTGGAGCTGGAGACCACCACCCGACCCGCGGAGCTGGAGACCACCACCCGACCCGCGGAGCTGGAGACCGCCACCCGACCCGCGGAGCTGGAGACCTGGAGCTGGAGACCACCACCCGACCCGTGGAGCTGGAGACCACCACCCGACCCGTGGAGCTGGAGAACGCCAGGTAAGCCCCGGGGCTGGAGACCATCAGCAGAGCCGCGGGGCTGAAGACCGCCTGCGGAGTAACGCAGACGCGGAGCAACGGAGCGGCAGAACACCAGCGCGCACCAAGCCAGCTCGGCCCACCAGAAGCACCAACAGACGGCGACGGGTACGAAAACACCGCCGGGGACGCAGAGGTGGGTTAAAGGCCAGGTTAGAGCTAGCCCCACACAGGGCAGCGATTCCTAGCCTTTTCCTCGCCAACGTGCGCTCACTGGCAAACAAAATGGATGAACTCCGGCTAAGGATCACCTCCCACAACCGGATCAAGGACTGCAACATCTTGATCTTCACTGAAACTTGGCTCAACACTGACGTTCCTGACAGCGCCATCCAGCTATCGGGGCGTCATTTACTCCGAGCGGACAGGACATCAGACTCTGGTAAGACCAGAGGGGGGGGGTCTGTGCATTTATGTAAACAAAGCATGGTGCACGGACTCCACCATCATCGAGAGTCACTGCTCAGCTAACCTTGAATTCCTCTTGGTTAGATGCAGACCGTTCTATCTGCCCAGAGAGTTCACCTCCACTGTTGTGACTGCAGCCTATATCCCTCCTGATGCTAATGCCAAGCTTGCAATGAAAGAGCTGCATACTGCCATTAGCAAACAACAGACGCACAACCCCGAGGCGGCCTTCATTGTTGCGGGTGACTTCAATCACTCCAACCTGAAGACTGTACTCCCCAAATTCCACCAACATGTATCCTTCCCCACTAGAGTAGACAAGACACTGGACAAAGTCTACACCAACATGGCTGAAGCTTACAAAGCCATCCCCCTCCCCCACCTTGGTCAGTCTGATCACGTCTCATTGTTCCTGCTCCCTAAGTACTCCCCACTCATCAGACGGGTTAAACCAACTGTAAGGACAGTTAAAGTCTGGTCAGAGGAAGCGGACTTCACACTTCAGCAGTGTTTTTGGAAACACTGACTGGAAGGCGTTTGCAGCCCAGGCCACCCTTGACTCTCACACGGACATTGATTCCTATACATCCTCTGTTCTGGACTTTATAAACTCCACCATCAATAGTGTCACCTCCCTCAAACAGGTGACCATATACCCGAATCAGAAGCCATGGATGAACAGCGAGGTCAGGCTACTGCTGAAAGCACGGGACACCGCTTTCAGGTCAGGCGATGCTCGAGCCTACAGTTCATCCAGGGCTAACCTGAAGAGGGGCATCAGGAAGGCCAAGCACTGCCATAAGCTCAGGATTGAGGAGCACTTCAACAACAACTCCGACCCCCGACGCATGTGGCAAGGCATCCAGGCCATCACGGACTACAGACCCTCCAACAACACCCCCCCACATCCAGCGACGCCTCCTTCCTTGAGGAGCTTAATCACTTCTATGGCCGCTTCGACAGGGACAATCTAGAGACAGCCATCAAGGCTGTGCTACCTGCCGATCACCAACCCCTCACACTCACCCCCTACGACGTGTACGTGGCACTGAGTAGGACTAATGCACGTAAGGCTGCTGGCCCTGACGGCATCCCCGGGCGCGTGCTCAGTGCCTGTGCTGCGCAGCTGACAGACGTCTGGACTGACATCTTCAACCTGTCACTTGCCCAAGCAGTTGTCCCCACTTGCCTTAAAGCCACCTCCATCGTGCCAGTGCCAAAACACTCCACTGCGGCAAGCCTCAACGACTTCCGCCCAGTTGCACTTACCCCCATCATCACCAAGTGCTTCGAGAGGCTGGTCCTGGCACACCTCAAAAGCTGCCTACCCCCCACACTGGATCCCTATCAGTTTGCCTACCGCAAGAACAGGAGTACGGAGGATGCCATCTCAACGGCACTTCACTCCGCCCTCTCCCACCTTGACAACAGAGACACTTATGTAAGAATGCTGTTCATCGATTACAGCTCAGCATTCAACACCATTATTCCATCGAAACTGATCACCAAACTCGGTAACCTGGGCATCGACCCCTCCCTCTGCAACTGGATACTGGACTTTCTAACCAACAGACCTCAGTCTGTGAGGTTAGACAAGCACACCTCTTCAACCCTCACCCTGAACACCGGCGTTCCTCAGGGCTGTGTGCTGAGCCCCCTCCTCTACTCCCTCTTCACCTATGACTGCACACCTGTACATGGTACTAACACCATCATCAAGTATGCAGATGATACAACGGTGATTGGCCTCATCAGCAACAACGATGAGCTGGCCTACAGGGAGGAGGTCCAGCACTTAGCAGCATGGTGCGCTGACAACAACCTGGCCCTTAACTCCAAGAAGACCAAGGAGCTCATTGTAGACTTCAGGAAGTCCAGAGGCGGCACGCACACCCCCATCCACATTAACGGGACGGAGGTGGAACGTGTTTCTAGCTTCAGGTTCCTGGGAGTCAACATCTCCGATGACCTCTCTTGGACCCACAATACCTCTACTCTGATCAAGAAGGCTCATCAGCGTCTCTTCTTCCTGAGGAGACTGAAGAAGGTCCATCTGTCTCCTCAGATCCTGGTGAACTTCTACCGCTGCAAACCATCGAGAGCATCCTTACCAACTGCATCACAGTATGGTATGGCAACTGCTCTGTTTCCGACCAGAAGGCATTGCAGAGAGTGGTGAAAATTGCCCAACGCATCACCGGTTCCACGCTCCCCTCCATTGAGTCTGTCCAAAGCAAGCGCTGTCTGCGGAGGGCGCTCAGCATCGCCAAGGACTGCTCTCACCCCAACCATGGACTGTTTACCCTCCTACCATCCGGGAGGCGCTACAGGTCTCTCCGTTGCCGAACCAGCAGGTCGAGGAACAGCTTCTTTCCGGCGGCTGTCACTCTACTAAACAACGTACCTCGGTGACTGCCAATCACCACCCCCCCCCCCCCCCCCCGGACACTTATTTTTATTTTTATTCAAATCGTTTGCTATGTCGCTCTTCAAGGGAGATGCTAAATGCATTTCGTTGTCTCTGTACTGTACACTGACAATGACAATTAAAATTGAATCTGAATCTGAATCTGAATCAACTCGCCCAGGATTCTACCACTAACCTACACACTAGATGCATTTTACAGTGGCTAATGAACATACCAACATCCACATGTTTGAGTCTGGGAAGAAAACCAAAGCACCCAGAATAGATCCATGCCTTTGCACAGAAAGCATGCAAATTCCACATAGACAGCACCAGTGGCCAGGATTGAACTCTGGTTGAACTGGGGCTGTCAGGCAGCGACTCTGCCGGCTGTGCCTCTGGGTAAATATTTATATCCATTTACATATTTACCAATCCAAAAGGATTGACTTTAACATAGCGGAGCGAGGCGATCCCTTGCCAGGGATCGCCAGTGTTGGAGCTCCATCCAGCTCGGCCTGTGGACTTCTGAAGCCACGGTCTACGGTAAGAAGCGGCCGATTCGGAAACTCCAATCCACGAGTGTGTTCCGATCTGTTCTGACGCCGGAGTTTCGATCATCCCACTGAGAGGGCCTGTACATCGGACCGTCCGTAGTGGCGACTGCGGAGGGTTCATCACCCCAACCATGGGTTAACAAAGAGGAAGATGACTGAACTTTGTTGCCTTCCATCACAGTGGGAAACATTGATTCTGCTGTGGTAGATGTTTATGTTAATCTCTATCGTGTATTGTGTTCTTTTTATTTGTAAGGCTGTATGGTAACTCAAATTTCACTGTATCAATTGGTGCATGTGACAATAAATGTGATCTTGAACTTGGATTACATTGTATCCAGTGTAGAACAGGATAGGAATCTGTGGAGTCGAAATTCATCCTTACTCTGTAAATGAACCTGATACAGCATAATTTAGATAGAGTCATACAGCATAGAAACAGGTTCTTCAGAACAACTCATCCCTGCTGACCAGGATGCCCATCTAAGCTTGTTCCATTTGTCCAGATTTGACCTATATCCTTCTAAACCTAGAAACAAGGAAGTGCAGATGCTGGTTTACAAAGAATGACACAAAGTGCTGGAGTAACTAAGCGTATCTGGCAGCATCTCTGGACGTTCAGGTCCAAAACATAATCCAATCATGATCTCCTGACCCACTGAGTTTCTCCAGCACTTTGTGTATTTCCTTCTAAAACATATTCTATCCATGTACTGTACCTGTCCAAATGTATTTTTAAAAATATTGTTATTTTAGCTACCTCAATCTTAGGTAGTGGTTTTACCATATACGTACCTTATATTCCATTTTACTTTCATAACACTGTCTGTGACAATCAAATACAATTTCAGAAACATAGTGCATTGTGTGCAGTGTATATGATCACATGGTGAAGGAAGAATTTCCTGTCCAAAATTTATGCAGTTTAAAAAACCCCCTATCACTGTTGATTTCCTGCCAATCCCATTTTTGTCATAACGTCATTTTATTTAACCTTCAAAATTACAGTTGCGATTACTCAGATTTTGCCTTGTTTTTATGTTCTCTAGATTTCACAAAGTGAAGGAAAGAGAATGTGAAAGAGTTTTAAGCCCGGAAAAGAGCATCAGGCACTGAGATCATGGTGGGAGTGGAAAATGTTTGAGAGGGAATTCTTCATCCAACTCTTGTTAATCTATTCACTATAAGTAAATACACATACATATATTAAAATATATACAATCTCTTGCTTGCTAGAGCTCCATTAGTGACCACTAGCACCATCACTTGAACGATTATAAATTTGTGATGATTGGAAAGATTTAAAGGAGAACTAGTAGCAGGTTTTGCACACAGAGGGTGGTGGGTACATGGAGCAAACAGACAGATAAGGTGGTAGGGATGGGTATAATTGCAATGTTCAATAGCCATCAAAGCATAGATACATGGGTACGAAATGTGTAGAGGGATATGGGAAACCGCAAGCAAATGGGACTGGTTTACATAGGCACCTTGGTTGACATGGACGGGTTGGGCTGAAGGGCTTGTTTCCGTGCTGTGTAACTCTGACACTCTAATCCATTGTCTTCTTCAGCACAGCCAATTGCTGAGCCAAAAGAAAAATGATGGGGGAACGGTGTAAATATTCAACAGGCTGGGTAGCATTTGTGGAGAGACTAGAGTTAATAATGCCTCAGGCCAATTACCTTTCATCAGTTGAAGATAAAGCAAGTTTTAAAATGCAGAGAAAGTGGCGGAGAGACTACGAAGAAAAGGTTGGGGAGAAGGAAGGTGAGTGAATGAAAGAAAGAATGAAAGTGCAATTTGAAGAAAGGGATAAGTGAACAAAAGATGATTCCATAGGAAGGGTAACTGCAGGATAAATATCTGAAATTACCAGGAATCTGCTAGAAATCTGAAATATAAACAGAAAATGCTAGAAATAGTCAGTAAATCAGACAGCTGCTGTTGAGAGAGAGTTGCTGGGAATCTGAAATGATAATGCCAGAAAGGTATTGAAATTGTCAAATTCAGTATTGAGCCTGGTATGTATCCAATTACTAGATCCCACAGAACTGAAAACAATGCAGAATTCCTATAAAATGTACTTTAAAGTCTAACCTTTCATTGAAAATCCATGCGAGCAACATCAAATAGCTATCCCACATTAATTTTACTAGAATGTTGCCTGGGTTTCAACAACTAAGTTACAGAGATAGGTTGAATGTTAGGTCTTTATTCTCTGGAGCGCAGAAGGTTAAGGGGGGACCTGATAGAGGTCTTTAAAATGATGAGAGGGATAGACAGAGTTGATGTGGACAAGCTTTTCCCTTTGAGAATAGGGAAGATTCAAACAAGAGGACATGACTTCAGAATTAAGGGACAGAAGTTTAGGGGTAATATGAGGGGGAACTTCTTTACGCAGAGAGTGGTGGCAGTGTGGAATGAGCTCCCAGTGGAAGTGGTGGAGGCAGGTTCATTGGTATCATTTAAAAATAAATTGGATAGGCATATGGATGAGAAGGGAATGGAGGGTTATGGTATGAGTGCAGGCAGGTGGGACTAAGGGGAAAAGAAAATTTGTTCGGCACGGACTTGTAGGGCCGAGATGGCCTGTTTCCGTGCTGTAATTGTTATATGGTTATATGGTTATATGGTTATATGGTTAATTTGCACAATGTTTTTTGCTAGATGGGATAGACATCAGCATTGGTTTGGTTGCCATGTTGACTGTGCAACCATCCACACAAGACACCTAATTACCTCCTCGAGCCGATCCATGAAATAAATGTTCCTAGCTCTGACATGGCACTTTGTGAAGGCAGATCTCCCTTCTCCCTGGGAGTAATTAGTCAGCACCGCCTGGTTCCCAGTCCTTGCTCTCTACCCTTTGTCAGATGCTGTTAGAACCACCAGCCAGATGTGCTTGCCTTATCCAGCATGACATCTGCATTCAATTCACTGATTTAAAATGGTAAAGGCAACGCCTGTGAAAAATTGATCCAATCTGCCTTTAATTAACAACTTGTGCTTTCAAAATAGTAAAACCTACAAGCTACACAAAAATCGATGCAAGTCTTCTTTGTGAAACTGTGAGCTGTTTCCTGCCTGCGATGTAAATTTTCAATGATATTTTAATGGTGCATTTTATATCATAGTAATATCTAATCAACTGGTTTGCTCTCCCGATAAACAGAATAATTATGTGAGTTTTAGTTGGGTATTAGACCAAGGCAGTATTGAATTTTGATGCTACTTTAATGCTACCAGAAAATTAAATCACTAGTAGTGAAAATCATTTGTTACAAATGTAGACAATATATTCTTGTGATGCAGAGACAGTGCGTGTGCTTTATTCCAGCAATGTGTATGGTATAGCTTCTATATACAGAATGGCCCAGAAGCAAAGGGACTTCTCCACATGTGACCTTCCCTCAGTCACTTCCTCTTATCCTGAAGGCTCAATATATGCATTCCCCGCTAACAGTACAGGGACTCTACACAGGCAGAAGTGCATCATAGAGACACAACTCTAGGGACTGCAGATGCTGGAAGCTTGAGCAAAAAAACAACAAATAGCTGGCGGAACAATGGGTCAGGCTGCATTTGTGGTGGGAAATGGACAGATGACATTTTTCCAGCGTATTCTTCAATCTTTTGAAGAAGGGTTTCAGCCCGAAACGTCGCCTATTTCCTTCGCTCCATAGATGCTGTTGCACCCGCTGAGTTTCTCCAGCAATTTTGTGTACCTTCTTCAATCTTTTTCTCTGTCCACCTGGTAATGTTCTCCCATGGGAGAAACAAAGGTCTGTTTTAGAAATCTTGTGTTCAGGATGCCAATTATGTAGCCTCTTCATGGAGTGTAATTTATTCTCAATCCTGGGGACATGGGTCTTGGAGATGACACTTTTGTTTATTCCAGTTAGGGAGGATTCTGTGGAGGCATGGTGATAATAATCTCTCCAGCATTTAAAAATGCCTAACTTAGATTGTCCACACTATAGGAAGTGATGGGTCACTGGTGTACTCACAGAACATCGATCTGCACAGCAACAGCACCTTTAACCCACAATATCTTTGCAAACAATTATGCCAAAGTCACTACTGTATCTACTTATACAACCTCTCTTGGCAGCACGTTCCAGAGTCCCACCATTCTCTGTGTAAAAAAACTTGCCTCGAACATCTCCTTCAAAATTTCCCCTCTTATATTAAACCTCTGAATTTGAGTATTTTACCCTGGGAAAAAAGACTCTGACTGTCTGCCATAGCTATACCTCTTATAATGCTTCAGAGAAAATAATCCAAGTTTGTCCAACCTCTTTTTTAAACCACGTGTTTTCATAGTGTCATACGGCACCGAAACAGGCCCTTCAGCCCACTATATCTGCGCCAGCCATCATGTAGCGATCTATACTAAACCCATTTACCATCTTGGAACCTGGTTTACCTCAACAATTTGTTTCGTGTCATTTTTAAATTCCCCAAATGTCAATGTGGGTTTGGGAACATGTCTTTGTACTTCAATGCAGATAATATATTACTCATCCACCAAACCACAAAAACACTGGGGGAAATCAGAGTTAAAGTCTCAGGGTTGATTGTTTTAAAATGTTAATCCAAGGAAACAGAAATGACAAGCATCATAGATTAGAGTTTGAAGTTTGCTACCGCATGGAATTTTTATGCAAATAGCTTTGATCATTTCCAAAAGGAAATTAGCAGAGTGCATGAAAGAAAATGGAATAGAAAGATCTGTTGAAGGATGTAGATAAGGCAGATGGGATGGGAGGCAACATGTAGACTCTAAACACCAACACAGAGCAGCTGGGACCACAGGTAGGTGCTCGGGTGCATTGATCCTCAGGACAACTTAAATTACTTTTGAGGTATAGCCACTGGTGTGATATAGATAATGCAATAGTAAAATTGTGCACAGCAGACTCGCACATGAATGCACAGTGAACTTCACTGTTGTTTGTTAGACCTGTGGTTCCTTTGTGCTTAGCAGAAAAGACAGTTTAACAGCTCACGTTTACCAATACACTTCCACCTTTCCACCCTCACCTCTACCACCCCCCCACCTCCCACAGTGGTTCAATGCATAATAAACATGTCCCAGGTGGCTTCAACTTCCACATCAGAACAGGAGCTTAGTTAACTGAGTAAATCATTTGTTCTTCAATATACCACGAGGAGCCTTTCACATTCATGGAAGGAAACATGCAAAGCTTAGTTAAATGTCTTACTAGCGGAGCGATGCTCCCGCAGTAGGGGGGAGGAGGGGGCCGACTCTGATGTCCACGTCGCTGAGGACATCCCGCAGCCCCAACGTCGGACTTACAACACCCCGGCGAACGGTCCTGGACATCGGGCCGCCCGTAGCTGCAACTGCGGAGGGCTTGGGGAGGCCCTGACCACGAGGACCAGTGGAGGAAGAGAGTGACTTTGGTGCCTTCCCACACAATGGGAAAGTTTGATTCTGCTGTGTGGGGATGTTTTATGTCAAACCCTATAGTATGTTGTGTCCCTTTTTTTATTGTATGGCTGTATGGGAATTTCATTTCACTGTGCCATCTGGCACATGTGATGAATAAATCTATCTTGTATCTTGTATCTTGAATCTTGTATCTTGTATTTCCCTGTAAAGATCAACCTAGACACTTTGATGGATCTCTCGAATGATATTTCAACCCACAAGTTTCCTGATTCAGAAGCAAGGGTGCCACCCAATGACACACAGCAGACAGTGAGTAGGAGGAAGAGAAATGTAATCTCTGTAAGATTCTGTATCTGTGTTTTTTTAAACTACATTAATTGGTATAATTTGCTGTTTCAGATTGCGCACACGGTTATTATAGTTTACAACCAATTATGGAATCCCAGCATGGAATGGGTTTTTTTCAGTCTCCTTCCATCAGCATGTGAACAACCCTGTCAGCACATGGTGTCTTTGAAATAAATAAAAACATTGAGGCACTTGAGGCAGGGGCAGTTTCGTATAAGGTACATTAACCTGTTGTTGTCTGTAACCTTGGCATCCCACTCCCAATCCTCCCCTGCCCCCATATTCTCTAAAGGTGATTCAGTGACTGAGTAAGTCAGAAAATAGTGGCTTCAAGTTCCATGTTAGAACAGAGCACAACAGTCCAGGTTAACACACCTGTGTGGTACCGAGCACGTGCCATGCTGCCTCTCAAGTGAATCAAAACATCCTATGGCCAACATTTTGAGAAAGAAATTGTGATGAATCTCTGGTATTCTCCACTTTGGGGGCTCAGTAGCTGAGTATATTCAACAGAGAGAGCCATAGATTTACAAACAGTAAAGAGAATCCTGGAATGTTGTGTTATACAGGTCACTGAGGTGTCGTGAACCTTCTTCAGACTCTTCACAGTTTAAAGAAGGGTCTCGACCCAAAACATCACCTACTCCTTTTCTTCAAAGATGCTGCCTGACCTGCTGAGTTGGTCCAGCATTTTCAGTCTTTCATATTATTTCCTTTGCCATGTGCCAATGAATAAGAGGACAGACCATCCTCTGGTGTCACTGAGGTAAAATACCACTCTTGTAGAATGATGGAACAGATTCAATGTATCATCCAATGACCTATTCCTGCTCCTGATGGCACTATTTATCTTTCAACCGTTATCATCAAAACAAATTATCTGGTTATTCTCACATTACTGTTTTGGGAGCTTGCTTTACACAAATTAGCTACTATGTCTTTGGCATTCTCACCCATTGTTGGATGTAAAGTTTTTGGGGCAGTTGTAAATAGACTCTATATGAATGTAAACATTTCATCTTTTTTAATGCGGAGTAAAAGGTAAAATTCAGACCGACCTCTGCCATTTTAAGTTTTGGTTGTTCCCAACCTGCTACTATGTTGCATTTCACCTAATCGACGTTTGGAAGCATTTAATACAAAAGGAGTATTTTTGCCAGTTATCCAGTATGCCAAAGTTGATGGGATATATAGAGAGCCTTGCCCCACCCAGTTCAGGAAATGATCTGAAGGAAATAGGTAACAGAAAGGGAATCATGGCCTGGTTGCTGCAGGGAAACATGTCATTCAGTGCATTGAGTCCATACTAGCTCCATACGAGAGCAATCCATCCAATCCCATTCCCCAGTATCTTGTAAATACTTTTCTTTGAGATAATTATCCAGCTCTGTCTGAACCTTGCTCCATTACTTCCCCTGGCAGTGTATTCACTAACCCCTCACTCGTTATGCAAAGATATTTTTTCTCATGTCATTTTTTTGCCAATCACTTTCATCCTATATCCAATTGTCTTGACCCCTGTGGCAATAGGATAGAATAGAATAGAATAGAATCTTTATTTGCCACGCAACCAGGGTTGGTGGTAATTGGGTTCGGTACATGATGGTACACTGCTTTAGTTACATACCAGTTATAACACAGGTCACCGTAATAAAGTGCATCAATCTCTCTCTCTATCTGCTTTGAAATACCTCTCCCAGATCTGATTACAACCTTCTGTGCTCGAAAGAGAATGATTCATCTCTTCAGGTAATGAGCAGTTCAGTCCCTGATTTGTCGTGGTATACTTTGTTTAATTAGTTTGATTAGTTTGATTTAGTTTAGTTTAGTTTAGTATAGTTTAGTTTAGTTTAGTTTAGTTTATTGTCACGTGTACCGAGGTACAGTGAAAAGCTGGAGTCCAGGTCGCTCTTGGCCCTGAACTACAATCTTGAGTTCTTGCTCAGGTGTCCAGAGGATGGTCTGTCCTCTTATTCATTGGCACATGGCAAAGGAAATAATATGAAAGACTGAAAATGCTGGACCAACTCAGCAGGTCAGGCAGCATCTTTGAAGAAAAGGAGTAGGTGATGTTTTGGGTCGAGACCCTTCTTTAAACTGTGAAGAGTCTGAAGAAGGTTCACGACACAAAATGCCACCTTCTCCTTTTCTCCAGAAATGCTCCTTGTCCTGCTGAGTTACTCCAGTATTTTGTGACTATCTTTGATGTAAACCAGCATCTGCACTTCCTTCCTATACAAAATAGTATGCTGGTGTTATTGAGGTCTGGCTGTGTCAGTGTTCCTGGTAGGCCTTGTATCCTTCTTGGCATCTAGTCCACTGTTTTTTATTGCCTTGTCCTGTACTTCCTTCAAAATGTTGGAACTTCACCAACCCCAAGATTAAATTTCATCTGCCACCCGCCTGCCCATTCCATCAACTTGTACATGCCAGTACTGAAGGGCTTGAATCATAAGAACAGGCTACATAGGCTGGGACAATCTTCCATGGAGCAAAGGAGGATGAGGGTTGATCTTCGAGAAGTTAATAAAACTATAAGGGGACATAGAATGTGAATGGCCACAGTTTTATTTCTTCGATCCAAAGGAACAGCAGGGTCGTTACAGTTTGGCACCAGCGCTGTTGCAGGAGCTGCCAGAGCAAGGTTGTACACAACTACAAACTGCCTTAGGGGCTCCGACTCCAGATTTTCTTGAGGTTTACTCCAGGAGCCTTTTCCATGACTGGATATGGCCACAAGACAGTGAAGGTTTTAAAGTTTTCCCTCTCCTAGATGGACTGCCTTCCCAGGCTAACGAACCCCATCTGCCCGAGACTCATGGGGATGGGAGCGTCTACCTTCCCGTGCAGGTCTATGGCACCTGCCCACTGTCTACAGGATAGGTGAGTATTAAATTAGGAAAGGTGAGTATTCAATTAGAGGGTAGAGATTTAAGGTGAGAGGTGAAAGATTTTTAAGCCTGGACCTCAGGGGACAGGTTTTCCACACTGATAGTGGTGAATATATAGAATGAGCTTCTAGAGGTGGACACAATTACAAAGTATGAAAGACATTTGGCCAGGTTCCTGGACAGGAAAGGATGAGAGGGATTCGTGCCAAATACAGGCAAATGAAACAAACTCAGGAGGGCACCTTGGTCAGCATAAGTTCTAGTGGCAGAATTAAGCCTTTCAGCCCATCAAGTCTACTCTGCCATTCAATAATGGCTGATCTATTTTTCCCTCTCAATCCCATTCTCCTGCCTTTTCCCCATAACTCATTCCTTCTATCTAGAAATGCTGCCTATCCCACAGTTACTCCAGCATTTTGTGTCATATCTTCAGTGTAAACCAGCATCTGCAGTTCCTTCCGACACACCCCCAACACCCTTACTAATCAAGAATCTGTCAATCTCCGCCTTTAAAATATCCATTCACTTGGCCTCTACAACCATCTGTGGTAATGATTTCTACAGACTCACCTCTGACTAAAGAAATTCCTCCTCATCTCCTTTCTAAAGGTACACCCTTTTATGGCCTCTCGTCCTAGACTCTCCCACTAATGGAAATGCCCTCTCCATATTCACGCTATCCAGGCCTTTCACCATTCAGTAAGTTTCAATGAGGAGTCCCCTCATCCTTCTAAACTCCAGCTAGCATAAGCCCACTGCTGTCAAATGCTGAATGAATGAATTGGGCTGAAGGATCTGTGTCCGTGCAGTATAACTGTGTCCGTGCAGTATAACATCTATGTAATTTATTGCCATGCTCCTCATAGTTCATTATGATTCCAGGTTCTGTATCATGTGCATGATTAGAAATTGTATACTGTTCAATTGTCCAAATCATTAATATATATTAAGAAAGCAGTCCTAATGCCAGCCCATGGGAACACATTCCCACAGTTCTATTCAGTCCAAAAATCAAATCTTTCCATATGTTTCTCTAATTCCTATTGGTTTGTCAATTTTGACATCCATTTTGCAACTGTCCCTTTAATTCCACAGCCTTCCGTTTTATTTGTGTCAATTACATGGCAACTTTTCAAATGTTTTGTAACTCTATATATATCACATTAACTACAATCCACACACCGATCCTCTCTGGTACTTCATCAAAAATCTACCGCGAAGAATATTTTATATCAAATGCAGGAGAGGTTGAGGGTGAGAATTCCAGAGCTTAGATACAATATCCATTCAAAAATGTATGCTGGCTTTCACTAAGCAATCCACACTTATCAAGGAGACTTCAAATTGAGACATTATTGATTATATGTTAAACATTTCAACAAAAAATAAAGCGCTGGAGAAACTAAATAGATCTGCTACATTTGGAGTTGGTACCCTCCAGAATTGCGAATTAAATTGAATTCCAGCATTTGCAGTTCCTTGTGCCTCCATTAAACATTTCAGCCTGTTCTTACTGCATTTATCTCCAACCCATCACTGATCAAGGTTTATCACTGCCAGTTTTCTAGTCAGTCTTCAGTAACCACCCAGAATCTATAGATACTTGGAAGACCTACCACGAATGTTGATACAAAGTAGTTTTGTGAAAATTGATCAGACAGATTACATTTCAACAGAGCTGGAACCAATGCCCCATCGGTGAAATAGAAATAAGGTGGGCATCATCGTGGTCAGGATTGGGATGATCAGGAACAATTTATAGGAAGAGCAGGAGAGGTTTGGGGCGAGAATTCCAGAGCATGAAGTTTGCCAGCCGAAGGCACGGCGCCAGTTGTTGAGGGATTACATTTGGAAACGAGCAAAAGGCCAGAATCCAGAAAACAATAAACGTTGGAAGTTGCATTGTGAGTGCGTGCGCTATTGAACTGCAGGGAGAGCGGTGTGTTCCCATAGAGTGAGCAGAATTGATGGAGGCAGGAAGGCAGGGGAGCGTTGGCGACGTGTTGCGTGGGCCGGGTCAGACAGTGGAGGGGCCAGCCATCTGAGCTACCCCCCACCCACCCACCCACCCACAAAGAAAAGCCGAACGAGAGAGGAAAGGCGTCTAATGTTTTGACTTTTAAACATGTTGGCCGGGCAACCAGGAAGGATCCGAATCTTGGAATGAGAAGAGGTCAGGAGTGGGGAGGTGTCAGTAGCTCGCCTGCATTAGGATTGGTTTGTACATTTTCTTCTCTGTTTATTCAACACAAATTGCATTATTTAACGCGGCCCTTAGTTGCGATAACTTGTACCTAAATAGAGAACATGAATGTTAGATATCTCGAGTCCGCACCAGGTCAGATAACAGGCCAATGTGTTCTCCGGTTGAATCTGTTTTGAAATGCACGGAAAACCCTCTCAATGTTTTGAAATTTTGCTGAAGGATTTAATCCTTCATAATGGGTTATTCGACGAACGAATCAATATTTTAATTGTGCGGGGATTTTGTAGAACTGCATTTGTGATGATTCAGTGCCAATAATATCTCACTTTGCTTCACTTATAAAGTGTTTAATTGGCTAGAAGACGTGTTGGGATGGCCAGAAGTCCTCGATTAGTATTATTAGTGCCAGTCGGTATTTAATTACACTGTGCGGCCCCTTTACTGTCTTCATAACCTGTCAGGGCTGTTAGTGGTTCCCGTGTCCAATAAAACGACATTGAGATTAAGGTGAAAGTGGGTTAGCTTTACGAGTTACTGTGCGTGATGTTTAACGGTGTAGTTTATCATGGAGGATGTAATAATCTGGGAATAGGAACATTGAATGGCAGATATCCAGTAGCCGCTTCACGGTTACTTGAAATGACATACAATTATATCTGTTGCCACTTTCCTCCCTCACTCCCTCTCTCCATTGTAAGCCCACACAGCGGCAAATTGTGCTGGCTACGAGATAAACAAGGATTAGAATGGAGGTCACATTGGTCTCCCGGCCTTTGTTTCCATCGTTCTGTTGTGCTCTCGCTGTTGTTTTTCTTCCGAGTGAGTGTGGTTCAGCGAGAGGCCTTGTGGACGGTCATGGTGCGCTCTCCCAGCAGAGCGAACTGCTTTTTCTGCACTATTGTTGGAGATGTACCCGCGGCCAGCGTAGCGCTGTAACCCGGGGTGCTTGCTCCGTTGCACATGTACCGGGGTAACATGTCTTTGAATTATATTAAGAACTTCTATGAAGGATGTGTAAGTCTGAGCAAACTTAGTAGAGAGAGCTTGTTATCGAAGTGTGGGTCTATAGTGTTCTTCATTACGATTGGGGCAAGGGGCGAGGAGAGAGGCGTTTCCTGAGTAATATTAGAGCATGAAAATTACATGTTGTCTTGTACTGAAATGTCTTTATATGCATTCATTTGTTGAGATCTGATGCATTAATTTCAGCAACTTTGCAACTAATTTTTATTCTGCCTGTTTGTGTGCTGTGTTTGTCATTGCGCGTGTGTGTTTCTGTGCGCGAGTGTGGTTCTGTATATATTTGTGTACATTTATGTTTTGTGTTGTGTGAGTCTGGATCTCTATGTGTACATACGTTTGCATATGTGTGTTTGTGTGGATGTACGCGCTTGTGTGTATGTCTGTGTGCTGTTTGTATGCATATATGTATTTGTGTGCCCCTGCGTGTATGTATATGTCTTCATGTGTTCCCCTGCGCGTCTCCGTGTATGTATGTCTGCGTATTTCTGTGTGTGTTTTTGTTCCTGTGTGTTTGTGTGTGTCCCTGTATATGGCTCTGTGTATGTATGGCTGCGTATGTGTGTGGTTGTTCCTTTGTGTGAATGCCTGTGTGTGTATGTTTGTGTGGGTGTCGTTGTGCGTGTGTCTCTGGATGTGTGTGGCTATGCGTGCGTTTTTGCGCCTATGTTTGTGCATCTGTGTGTGTGTCTGTACATGTGTGTCCTTCCCTCCCCCCCACCCCCTATTAGCTCAGGCCCCCGACCGTCATTGGGCAGTTCCACATCCTCTTCTTCGGTTCGGTGCGAATGTTCTTCCTGGGAGTGCTGGGCTTCGCCGTCTACGGGAATGAGGCCCTGCACTTCAGCTGCGACCCCGACAGGAGGGAGCTCAACCTATTTTGCTACAACCAGTTCCGGCCCATCACGCCCCAGGTAAGGCCCTGACCGAGGCGGTGCGGGGGACGGGCACAGTGCTCGCAACTTGTTAAAACACATTCGTGCATCTTTGGGGTTCCTCGTGAACACTGGGAACGGGAGTGACAATTAATTGACTCTTGACTCTTGAGACGTTCCCACTTGCTATTCGAGTCTGAAAGTTTGAAACATGGAATGACGAGTCATACAGCACAGAAATAAGCCCTTCGACACATCCATTAAGTGCTCACCCATACCAATCCATTTACTAGGACAAGGTAATCTCTGCTTTGACGATTGACCCCCATGTGCTAAATGCAGTCAGGTTCTCTACCTCTACCACTCCTCAGCCAGTGTGTTCCAGAGTCCACCCACTCTCTGGGTGTAATGGAATCTCCACAATCCCTCTGCCTCTGACCCTAAATACAAACCCTCCAATTTTACATACCTCTATTATGCGGGAAACATTCCCATTGTTCATCCCATCTATGCCCTCATATTTTTCTATATGGCAATATTTTTATATACTTTTATTCTCCATCAGTGGCTGCCAGGTTAATCTGTGCAGAAGAATAAGTGACAGGAATAGGCCACCCCACTGTTAAATAAGATGGTCTGATGTAACTTCAATTCCATCCCTGGAAATCTTTCACTTCTTGCTATAATCTGCCCACTTTAATCATAGTTTGATTAATAGATCAATCTATAGATCAATCTATGATCTGTTTTTAATGCATGCATGCATGCATGGGATTTAAACACTACAGTGACAGCTTGTTTTGCTTTAACAAATAGATCATAGATTGATTCTTGCTTATGCTAACGCTGAGAAAGTTTGGCGGGCCATGACTTGGGTTGGCAGTAATCTACCCCTGAAGGTTATTAATGGGTCAGTTGGATCTGATAGTTGCATGCTTACTCTTGCTGATGCCAGCTGTAATGGAATTTGAATCCAGATTGCCCAGGGTTTCATCTATCTACATAGTCAGTCAGTGGTATACATGCTACCCATGGGAGCAATGAATTCTTCAAAAATGTTTAAAAAATTGATGATCATCTGACTTTTCAGGTGACTAATGAATCATCTCAGTGCATTATTTCATGAATAGCCCAAGGATTCCTAATCAGTGGTCCACTGATTCACCTAATCCACTGATTCCTAATCAGTGTCCTGGTCAGTGTTCATCCCTCGTTGCCATCTCATAACATGCTGCATGTAGGATCTTCTCATGTGCAGCTTCATCATCACGTTTAGCTTAATATTCATGAATGTGGTGTAGACAATCTTGTGAAGGTCAGCATTTAATGCTTATCCACATAACTATTAAGCAGTCTACCAATTTCAATGGACAGTTAAGGGTTAACTATATCAGAAGGCATACATGCCAAGCTAGTTAGAAGTGGCATGTTTCCAACCATTAATGACTTCTAATGATAATTTGATAGGTTCATGGTCATGGTCGATTTAGCATTTGAATTGCAGACATGGGAGCATTGTGTGCAGTTATTGGTCACCCCATTGCAGGAATGTAGTGGAGGCTTTGAAGAGGGAGAAGAAGTGGTTTGCCAGAATGCTGCCTGGGCTGGAGGGTATTTGTTGTAAGGAGGTTGGACAAACTTGGATTATTTAATCTGGAGAATCAGAGACCTGATTAAAGTGTACAAAATTAAGAGAAGCATTGATAGGATAGACAGACCTTTTCCCCAGGGTGGAAAGAAGGCATAGCTTTAACATTAGAGGGAAAAGTGTAAAGATTTGTGGAGACAGTTTTTTTTTTTACAGAGAGATGGTGTCTGGAACACACTGCCATGGCATTTAAGAGGCTTTTAAATAGGCACATGAACACACAGACAATGGAGGGATATGGATCACATGAGGGCAGAGTTAATTTGTTGAGTACTTGGCATCATCTTCAGTACACATTGTGGGCCAAAGGGCCTGTTCCCATGGCGTACAGTTCAATGTTCCATTTCATACTTCCTTACCACCTAATAGGAAGCCAATTCTACCAATTGAGTCTATGTTGTCTGACCTAGTCCATTCCCCCACAATTTTGCTCCATGTACCCATTCTCCCCATACCCCATTCCCATGTACCCATTCTCCCCATACCCCATTCCCATCAATTCCCCCCCAGATTCCAACACACGCTGGCCAATTGACCTACCAGAGCACACAAATTTAGGATTTGTAGATAAATCAAAGGGCCCGTGACAAACCTAATCTGTGGTCGCAGAGAGCAAGACAGACAGCACTAGGGGTCCGGACTGCACCCTGCTCACTGGGGGCAATGAGCCTGTGGCTCTGCTGCTGTCAGCCAAAGATTTATGAAAGTAACTGAATTTTAGTTGTCCAGCTGCCATGACAAACTCAAGATTGTATCTAACACCAGTAATAAGATCACTTTGCCCATACTATACACTGACACTATGAGTTATCTTTAGATATAGAAGTGATTATAGACATAGACAAACAAGACTATCATTGTTTACTACATGTGGGAATCATAAAAGCTTATGAAATATAAATCGTAGGCAATTTAATCTATTTAGGTTATTTAATTCCCATACCTGCTCTGCCATTCAATAAGATCATGGCTGATCTACCTCAGTCAATTGCATTAATGTGGGCATCACAGTGAAACAGCAGTAAAGCTGCTGCATCACAACACCAGAGACCCGGGTTGGATCCTGACTACAGGTGCTGTCTGTGCAAAGTTTGTGCATTCCCCCTGTTACTGTGTGGGTTTCCTCCCCGTGCTCTGGTTCATATGATAAATGGCTTCTGTAAATTGCTCCTAGTTTTTAGGATGTGAAAATGGAATAACATAGAAATAGTGTATGTGTGATTGATGGTCAATGTGGACTGTGAGCTGAAGGGTCTGTTTCCACACTGTATATCTAAACAAAACAAAACTAATCCCATATCCCCTCATTACCTTAATATCTAGCTATCTATCTCTGTTTGGAATGTAGTCAGTGATTGAACCCTTGGATAGAGAATTTCAAAGATTCATCACCTTCTGGGTGTGAGAATTTCTCACTGTGGTCCTGATTATCCAACCCTATATTTTGAGACAAGGCACACCAGCCATGGAAAACATCATTCTTCTTTCTACAGTATGAGGCCACCCAAAGAATTATGCATGCTTCAATGAGATAACTTCTCATTCTTCTAAACAAATCACACCCCCAATATCCCAAAGTGCATCACACACTGGTTTTATTTTAGAGTACAATATTGCTTTGAAAGTTCTTTGAATCAAATCCTTTTGTCAGCTTTCATGTGCACACTAGTGCTGGAATATTCCATGCTGTTCTTCCATTTTAAGCCTTTCTCATTTAATCCATTTTCAACAGGTATTTTGGGCTTTGCAGTTGGTCTCCGTTTTGGTTCCTGGAGCAGTATTCCATCTACATGCCGCTTGTTGCAACATTGATCAAGAGTTGATCCTTCAGAGATCATCATTCACTGTCTTCTACATCATTTCTGTCCTGTCCAGGATCATCCTGGAGACTGTGGCTTTCTGGCTGCAGAGTCACCTGTTTGGATTCCAGGTCCATCCGATCTTCAAGTGCAATGCCACATCCCTTGACAAGCGTTTCAACATCACCAAGTGCATGGTCCCTGAGCACTTTGAGAAGACAATTTTCCTGAGTGCCATGTACATCTTCACTGCCATCACACTGCTCCTGTGCATTGCTGAAATATTTGAGATACTTTTCAGAAAGTTTGGCTATTTGTCTACGCAATAACCAACCTGCCACTGATCTACACAATAGCCGACCTGTCACTGATCTGTCTGAAGATGGGTTTCGGCCCAAAACGTTGCCTATTTCCTTTTCTCCATAGATGCTGCTGCACCCGCTGAGTTTCTCCATCATTTTTGTGTACCACTGATCTGACAGATTCTGCTTATTTATCAGTCAATCTCAGCAGACACAAACGAATCACAGTTGAAAGTAGCTTTCAAACTTTGCTGAGATACTGTGGAAAACAGTATTTGTCAAAATTAATGATCTATTTCTATCATTCTAGGATTTAATTTTGGGAATTAGCTAAGTAGACAGATTTGCTCCTCAAAACACATGAATTCTATTACTAGCAGAACAGAATTTATTTTAAACCCTTGAAGTGGATAAACTGAATTACACAATAATTACACAATAACTCTTCAATAAACATGATTACAATTCAGTTAGGATACAATTTCTACATCTTGATAAAATGTTTATAACAAAATGCGCACAATGGTAATGTATGACGAGTTTGCATTAGCAACTTGTCCTTTATCTCTGGTGCAAAAGATCGGTCAGCAGAATTTATGCACTTTCTGGGGGAATCTATATAAACTGACATTTCGGTTAATAGAGAACTTGGAACAGTACAGCACAGGAACAGTACAGCACAGGAACAGGCTACTCAGCCCACAATATCAGTCGAAAATAATGCCTCCTTAAACCAATGTCCTCTGCCTGTATTTGATCCATATCTCTTCACTCCCTGCATATCCATGTGCCTAACTAAATGCCATTGGTGTATCTGCTTCCACAATCACTCCCGACAGTATGTTCTAGGCACCCACCGCTCTCTGTGTCAAAAAATATGTTCCGCACATCTCATTTAAACCTTGCCCCTCTGACCTTAAAGCTTTGACATATCCAATCTGGCAAAAAAGTTGTGATTGTCTACTATCTCTATGTCTCTCAGTAAGCATCCAGGAACAGCAGGCAGTGAAGAAAGCTAATGGCATGTTGGCCTTCATAACAAGAGGAGTTGAGTATAGGAGCAAAGAGGTCATACTGCAGTTGTACAGTACCCTGGTGAGACAACACCTGGAGTATTGCGTGCAGATTTGGTCTCCAAATTTGAGGAAGGACATTCTTGCTATTGAGGGAGTGCAGCGAAGGTTCACCAGGTCAATTCCCGGGATGGCTGGATTATCATATGTTGAAAGAATGGAACGACTGGCTCGTATACACTGGAATTTAGAAGGATGAGAGGGAATCCTATTGAAACATATAAGTTTACTAAGGGATTGGACACACTAGAGGCAGGAAACATGTTCCCAATGTTGGGGGAGTGCAGAACCAGGGGCCAGAGTTTCAGAAAAGGGGTAGGCCATTTAGAGCGGAAATGAAGAAAAACATTTACACCCAGAGAGTTGTGAATCTATGGAATTCTCTGCCTCTGAAGGCAGTGGAGGCCAATTCTCTGGACGCTCTCTCTTGAGTTAGATAGAGTTCTTAAAGATAGCAAAGTCGAGGTATATAGGGAGAAGGCAGGAACGGGGTACAGATTGTAGATGATCAGCATGATCACAGTGAATGGCGGTGCTGGCTCGAAGGGCAGAATGGCCTACTCCTGCACCTATTGTCTATTTCATAAACTTCTATCAGATCTCCGATCAAAATCGGATTCTCCAGGGATAACAATGAATGTTTGATATTTTAAGTGTAGAAACTCTTGGCTTTATAATCCAGATACTGCAGATTGAATTCTGATCACCCTGATGGGGTTGTAGGAAAGAAAATTGCCTGCCTGCTGCATAATCTTGGTGGGGTCGGGTGTGACTATGCCCTGCCATTGCTGCAGTCACGTATCTGGTGGAATCAGTTGCCTAAATAAATCAGTGTCCAGACTAGTGTTTCTGTGCAATATCACCATTACAATGAACATAGAAATACAAATAACCCCAACCCGAACCACAAAGAAAAGGACAGCTCTAGTTTAATATGGGATTAAGTCAGCTACAAAGAATTTGCATTCTGTTTACTCAGAGAGTTTAACCCCTGCATTTTGCTGAGTCCGGGAATCTATTGACAGGAATCCAGCCAGTGTTTTCGTGCCAGCTGACTTCACATGGCAACGGTTTACTATTTGTTGAATTTGTGCAGATGAGTGAGAGTGCCTTATAAAGGTGAACAACACAGCACCGCATTGTTAATCTCACCCGAAGAGCTGATGCTGCCAGAGGCAGAGCGTTGAATGGCTCCCCTGTAATCGGAGATCAGGAGTTAGTAGGGAGGGGCACATTAGATGATGAATTCCCACACTTGGGCATTTAGTGTAACAACACTGACTCACAGGGAGACTCAGTCATACACCAAAGAAACAAGCCCTTTGGCCCATTGAATCATAAAGCATCAATTTGTACCCATTTGCCTCTTTTTATTCTCCCCACTTTTTATCATTGCAAATATTTTCCTCTGATATTTCAGGAAGGCAAAAAAAATGGCATCAATATCCATTTTCTGATTTAGAGAATGTCAGTTGACTTTAATGCATCTGAATTTCAAAGAAAGATTTGTCACACGTATGTTACAAATGCTCCTCTTTACCACAGACAACGGAGGATGAATTCCCTATCTTATTGGTTGTCATTTGAGATGACATTGGTATTACCAAAGTCCCCTCCCACTTGCAGTGCAATCTCTTTTGTGCTGCAAGCTTCAAGAAATAGGAGGTGATGAAATGGGAGGTGAATTTCTGGGACCTGGGTGAATGATTATATCAATGGCTTATCAGCAACAAGACTTAAACCTTGGGAAAGAATGACACTGAAGCAAGCTGGATGAATGAGAGAAATAGCAAGGAGGGGAAAATTGTGAAGAGAGAAAACTGGAAGAAACTCTAGTGTATGGATGAGTGAGTCTCTACGTTATCCTGGCCAAAGTGGTTGGCTGGTGTGACAGAATCAAAACCTCATGTTTAATGGTTAAGGATCACCCAAGCACTTGTGCAAATGGAGCAATGTCTTGAAGTTCACAAGAACACTGAGGGTGAGGTCCTGTTCTAGTGGACCCAACATAAATGTGCGTTATTCCATTACTCTCCTGTCATGATTTGCTGTTGTTCTTAAACAGGCACAAAGTTCTGAAGGAACCATCTCTACTTACTCCTAAATCACCAGCCACAGAGGATCTTGATCCGATGCCAGAAACAATTTGTGCTCTGGCTAATACAATGTGGAGGCTGACACTGACACTCCATTCACCACCCTCCACTATGAAGGGTACCAAATGGGCTGAGATAAAAACTTAATTGCATGATGAATCTGCAACTGTCTGGTCAAACTTAACCTTCGAATCTTGTTCGTTGGTGTTTGTAATGATGCAAATAAAAATAAACTTTATTTGTCTCTCACCCCTATACATAGGAAGGTAATTTTGCTTGATGGCCTATTTCCTTCTTTACATTCACTCAGTAATAGACCACAGGGATTGGCTTCATTATTGTCCAATATGTAGTAAGAGTATAGTTAATGTGTAATCATGTTTAACATGTTTAATCCTGGATTAACCTCCTCAGCCCAGGCATCAGGTTGTAATTCCACGTTGCCGTTTAATGCATGCCCAATGTAAAGCAATCATCTCAGGTAAACTTGCGCCTCTGTATGCAGTCTTCTTAGATCAGATCCGGTAATGACTTTCAGTCCAAGGACTACCTGCTGTACAAAAGGTTTAGCTAATTTACAAATGTTTACGGACACTGTACTACCTAGAACAAAAAAATAAAATATTTCTATGCTTGACATTCTTGGTCCAACCTTGTGCATTTTGTACTAGTAAGAAACAGAAGGAGATGTTGAAAGATTGAGATTGAACGGAATGGGAGAACAGTTGTATGGAGCATAATAACCAGTATGGCTAAAATGAGCTTAATAGCTTGTTTCTTTGCAGCAAATTCCAAACAATGTAATTTAATTATAAATGCAAGGATTTGGGAAGATGTGAAAAATGAAACTTGCAAGTAATTGAAGGAAGGCAGATGTTCAGATGGTTCTCAGAAAATCAGTGATTACTTCAGAAACAGCAGCAATGGAAATTTGTAAAAAATCATTCAAAGCCAGCTGTGTTTGAAGAACATTTGCTTTTTGATGAAACATTGTAGGACATTTAGTACAAACATAGAACAGCAAGGCATGGATGGAACATTGCCTGTGCCAAAATGATGTCAAATTAAACTAATCCCCTCTTGTTTACATGTAATTCATGTCCTTGCATTCCCTGCATATTCATGTGTCCATCTAAAAGCATCTTAAATGCCGCTTTCGTATCTGTTTCAGGCATCCACCACTCTCTGTATAAAATCTTGCTTCGAACATCTCTTTTAAACTTTCCTCCCCACACCTTAATGCTATGCCATCTAGTATTTAGCATTTGGGGAAAAGACTAACTATTTACCTTGTCTAGGCCTCTCCTAATTGTATATACTTCTAACTGGTGGTCCATCAGCTTCTAATGATCCCGAGAAAACATCCAAGTTTATCCTCTCCACATAACTAATACCGTAGTTGGAGACTCACGGATGGCTCAGTGGCGCAGCGGTAGAGTTGCTGCCTTACAGCTGTCTGTACAGAGTTTGTACGTTCTCCCTGTGACCGCATGGGTTTTTCTCTGGGTGTTCTGGTTTCCTCCCATTCCAAAGATGTGCAGTTTTGTAGCTTCTGTAAATTGTCCCTTGTGTGTATGATATAACTCATGTACTGGACACCATGTGCAGCACCTATGGCCAGTACAAGAACAACAAAATACAACTGACATCAATGATTTATGTGCAGGGGGACTTTGACACAATGCACAAAATGGTTTTTAGAAAATTCACAGGGAGCAATGAATAATCCAGATTCAACTTTCCATTCTTGCATTCCTAAGAAATAGAGAAATCAACTGATTAGGATGTGTATAATATTAACCTAATATTGAGGTAATGAGGAGGAATTAGTTCTGATAAATGTTTGGAAAAATGGCGACTAAGGCATAGCCTTGTAAAATTGAATTAGAAAGCAGAAATGCCAGTGACATTGTGCGACTCTCTTTCTCCAGATGGGTGTAGATGCTGGAGAAGAACTGTAACTTTTATGACCGAGATTAGTAAATGTTTGTTGATATCGAGGGATGTGGATTAAATTTATTGAAATGAAGTTGCAGAGAAGATGGCCAATGACCTGGCTCTGTGGGGAGCTGGACTAAGTTGAAAAGACCTCCATGAGCCCCAGTGGCCCTCATCCAATAATAAGCGAGTTCAGCATTTCGATAAACGCAAGGAATCATGGGATTTGTCAAAGGTCATTCGGGATTATAAAAAGCGAATGCAGTGCTGTCTAAACTGTGAGTACATTTTGGGTCTGAATTTTCGTCTTCTTTGAATGTTATAGTGGTTATGGCTGACCGAAATTACAACGATATGACACTGAATGATTTTCTGTGATGAAAAATCAAAGCTTTGAAGCGTTTTGTAGCATGCAGGGGGTTGAAAAAGATGAGTAAAAAGACAAACTTGCTGCTCTTGCTTACACTGCATCGTACATGATGAAGCCCGTGCTACCGACTGCCGGTGAAGAAAAACGTAGTCATGCTGATCAATACAAGGAACTCTTGAAATGTGGAGAAAAAATTCTTCCCGATCCCATGAGTGAACTGAAAGATGGGTGGTTTGGAGAATCGGAAGGACTAAACTGCTGGCCTCCCACATCCATCGTCGAGCTGTCAAATAATCTTGCCAGTTATGATGAGGCTAGCCAGCCAGCTACTTCACTGAAGTCTCGCCTGCTTAGTGACTACAAAGAAGGCAAGGCCTATAGCTATTTCATTTACCCCCCTTCCAAAAGTAAAAAATGGCTGTTATTCATCGTCACGATCTCGCTCACTCACCGAAGCAGAAAGCAATAAAACCATCAAAATCATTGTAGTTTTGTACAAATGAACCATAAATACATCTAGTTAATGGTTTTGAAAGCAGTGTTTTCTTAACTTGAAGAAGCAAAACTGGAAAATAAATATGAAACGCAGGTCTATACACACACAGTAGCTCAGCTGGTGATAATGTTTATCCCGAATGATCCATGACCTGGGCATGCGCAGTTGTAATACCGAACTCGATTATTCCTTTTTCTTAGACTTTAGAGGTATTGCATGGAAACAGGCCCTTTGGCCCACCAAGTCCACTTCGATCAGCGATCACTCCATACATACACACATTAGGGACAATTTTATAATTCCTCGAAGCCAATTAACCTACAAACCTGTATGTCTTTGGAATGTGGGAGGAAACCGGATCACCTGGAGAACACCCATGCAGTCTAAGGGAGAACATACAAACTCAGTACAGACAGCACCCGTAGTCAGTATCAAACCTAGGTCTCAAGCGCTGTGAGGCAGCAACTCCACCCCTGCACCACTGTGCGAACTTTGAAAAGTTGAGTTCTGTACTACTTACAGCGAGCATCTCAAGGCACTGGAAAATTTGCCACAAATGTTGTCTCTATAAAGTCCTCTGCAAACATCTTCCAACACAGAGAGGCACCCAAAAGGGAATGCCGATAACTGGCACATTCCAGGCTATAGGAGACGGGATGTACTGAAGCTCACTGCAGCCAAGGCAATGCTTTGTGGAAATGGAAATCTAGCGGGTTTCTGAAACGAGATACTGGGAGGCTAAAAACCTCTCAAACACTGGAACATTTGTATCACCCATAGGAACACATGAGTGGCAGTCATGCTATGTACATGGTATGTGTTCAATGCAAATGTATCAAACCAATAACATGATGAATAGATAGACAAGCTACATTCTGAATGTAAAGAAAGCAATGTACAGCTTTTTGTGTTTCTTGTATATATGTTTAACAATAAAGTTTATTAAAAAAAAAAAAAAAAAATCACTTGTCGGTTCACAAGCCAATGTAGGTGTTCCTACCCAGGCCAATGTCATCAACATGATTTTCAGTTTTAGTTCATTGTCATGTCTACCGAGTTACAGTGAAAAACTTTCAAGCCCCTAGTTTAAATAATTAACCCATTGTAAAAGCCTCTCAAAAACTGGATAACCCAGAGAGCCACATGAATGAGTCATGCAGAGACCTTGGTTCGATCATGACCACAGAGTTTGTATGTTTTCCCTGTGTCCATGTGGGTTCTCTCGGAGGCTCCGGTTTCTTCCCAAAGACGTACAGGTTTGTAGGTTAATTGGCTTCTGTAAATTGGAAAGTGTGTAGGATAGCGTGAGTGTACGAGGTGATCGTTGGTCGGCATGGCATGGGTGGGCTGAAGGGCCTGTTTCCATGCTGTATAACCATATAACAATTACAGCACGGAAACAGGCCATCTCGGCCCTACAAGTCCGTGCCGAACAATTATTTTCCCCTAGTCCCATCTACCTGCACTCAGACCATAACCCTCCATTCCTTTCCCATCCATATACCTATCGAATTTATTTTTAAATGATAAAATCGAACCTGCCTCCACCACTTCCACTGGAAGCTCATTCCACACAGCTACCACTCTCTGAGTAAAGAAGTTCCCCCTCATGTTACCCCTAAACTTCTGTCCCTTAATTCTGAAGTCATGTCCTCTTGTTTGAATCTTCCCTACTCTCAATGGGAAAAGCTTGTCCACGTCAACTCTGTCTATCCTTCTCATCATTTTAAAGACCTCTATCAAGTCCCCCCTTAACCTTCTGCGCTCCAGAGAATAAAGACCTAACTTATTCAACCTTTCTCTGTGACTTAATTGCTGAAACCCAGGCAACATTCTAGTGAATCTCCTCTGTACTCTCTCTAATTTGTTGACATCCTTCCTATAATTGGGCGACCAAAATTGTACACCATACTCCAGAATTGGTCTCACCAATGCCTTGTACAATTTTAACATTCCATCCCAACTTCAATACTCAATGCTCTGATTTATAAAGGCTAGCATACCAAAAGCTTTCTTTACCACCCTATCTACATGAGATTCCACCTTCAGGGAACTATGCAGTTATTCCTAGATCCCTCTGTTCAACTGCATTCCTCAATTCGCTACCATTTACCATGTACGTCCTATTTTGATTTGTCCTGCCAAGATGTAGCACCTCACACTTATCAGCATTAAACTCCATCTGCCATCTTTCAGCCCATTCTTCCAAATGGCCTAAATCTCTCTGTAGACTTTGGAAATCTACTTCATTATCCACAACACCACCTATCTTAGTATCATCTGCATACTTACTAATCCAATTTACCACACCTTCATCCAGATCATTGATGTACATGACAAACAACAGTGGACCCAACACAGATCCCCGAGGCACCCCACTAGTCACCTGCCTCCAACCTGACAAACAGCCATCCACCATTACTCTCTGGCGTCTACCATTCAGCCACTGGTGAATCCATCTTGCTACTCCTGCATTTATACCCAACAATTGAACCTTCTTAACCAACCTTCCATGAGGAACCTTGTCAAAGGCCTTACTAAAGTCCATATAGACAACATCCACTGCTTTACCCTCATCAATTTCCCTAGTAACCTCTTCAAAAAATTCAAGAAGATTAGTCAAACATGACCTTCCAGGCACAAATCCATGTTGACTGTTCCTAATCAGACCCTGCTTATCCAGATGCTTATATATATATTATCTCTAAGTATCTTTTCCATTAATTTGCCCACCACTGAAGTCAAACTAACAGGTCTATAATTGCTAGGTTTACTCTTAAAACCCTTTTTAAACAATGGAACAACATGCGCCGTACGCCAATCCTTGGGGACTATTCCCGTTTCTAATGACATTTGAAATATTTCTGTCATAGCCCCTGCTATATCTACACTAACTTCCCTCAATGTCCTAGGGAATATTCTGTCAGGACCTGGAGACTTATCCACTTTTATATTTTTCAAAAGTGTCAGTACTTCTTTTTCTTTGAATCTCATAGTATCCATAGCTACTCTACTTGTTTCCCTTACCTCACATAATTCAATATCCTTCTCCTTGGTGAATACCGAAGAAAAGAAATTGTTCAATATCTCCCCCATCTCTTTTGGTTCTGCAGATAGCTGTCCACTCGGTCTCTCTAATGGACCAATTTTATCCCTCGTTATCCTTTTGCTATTAATATAGCTGTAGAAACCCTTTGGGTTTACTTTCACCTTACTTGCCAAAGCAACCTCATATCTTCTTTTAGCTTTTCTAATTTCTTTCTTAAGATTCTTTTTACATTCTTTATACTGCTCAAGCACCTCATTCACTCCATGCTGCCTATAATTATTGTAGATCTCTCTCTTTTTCCGAACCGTGTCCAATTTCCCTTGTATCTCTGAAGTTTAAAGTAAATTGCAACATCCTCAATGACTCCTGGAAATCCATGGTCTAGACCACTCAAAGTGGAACAAACTCTTTACAGATGGTATTGAGAACTTCAAGTCAAGGCATCAGAGCCACGCTTATATGGCGGAAACGGGCACCACCTCACAAGTTACCTGCCTGTCCCATCAGTGACCTCCTATCCTATTTGTGGAAAGGGGTTGTGGTTCCTATATTAGCCTCATCATCCACCTGCAAACCTAAAATGCTGGAGTGGAAGCACGTGGTGCGGGATTCTGAGTGACTCCAAGTAGAATTTGAGGTGTTAGACAAGCCAGAGAATGGGTGAAAAGCCTTCAAGAAATAGAGCCAAACACAGCCAAGAAAAAACGTTGGAAATTCTAAGCAAGTAGAACAAGTGTGGGAAGTTGGGCCGAAGGGCCTGTTTCCTCGCTGTATCACGCTATGACTCCAGAAGAACACCATAAAGACCAATAAGGAGACCAAGCAATCCAGAACACCAGTTTTCTTGATTAGCAAGGGTGTCGAAGGTTATGGGTAGAAAACAGAACAGGGTTGAGGGAAAGATAAATCAGCCATGATTGAATGGCAGAGTAGACTTGATGAGCCAAATGGCCTAATTCTGCTCCTACAACTTATGAACACAGGATCTCCTTAAGGATACTAATGATGGGATTATTATTAGGTGGGCAAAACCGTGAGCATGGATGTGGTGGAGTGAATGGGCTGTTTCTGTGCTGTACAACTCTATGGCCTCAATAGGAAGTTTGGGGTTATGTTCCTGGATCATCAAGGTATCAGTATTCAGCCTTCCTTACAGATACCTCCACCTCTCCCCACCTCAGCCCATAGTTTCCGTATCTCATTGATTTAGGTCAGATCGGGGAGGAGTTCCAGGTGAGGAGGGCGCTGTGGACGCCCAGCAGGGCCAAAAACAAGACCTGCCAAAGGGCATATGAGCTTCTAGCGAGCCAATGGCCATTCACACTTCAGTTGAAGTTGTGGTCACTGTCGTACATAGCATTGTAAGGAATGAAGATAAAGCACACACAGCAAAATCCTATACTTCCAGCGGCGGTAGTCCACAGGAACTGGAGAATCTTATATTATTCAAATATTAATCAAAATTATTCACATCTGTGAATGGTAAACTTGTTCAAGGAGGTCTTTTCATTTCGTGAGTACAGACTAACGTAGTTTTGAGCTGTTTCTGAACAACACCTGGTTTTATTTTCATTTCACGTTTTACTTGGTGGTTACGTGCTTGAAAAGCAATGCAAAATTCAAAAATGTGTAAATTAAACACATGTGCAACTTCCAAAAATAAGATTTAGACAATGGAATTAAATGTAACATCTCCAAGTTTGCGGATGACACAAAGCTGGATGGCAGTGTGAACTGCGAGGCGGATGCTATGAGGCTGCAGGGTGACTTGGATAGGTTGGGTGAGAGGGCAGATGCATGGCAGATGCAGTATAATGTGGATAAATGTGAGGTTATCCACTTTGGTGGCAAGAACAAGGCAGATTATTATCTGAATGGTGTCAGATTAGGAAAAAGGGGAGGTGCAACAAGACCGAGGTGTCCTTGTACATCAGTCACTGAAGGTAAGCATGCAGGTACAGCAAGCAGTAAAGAAAGCAACTGGCATGTTGGCCTTCAAAGTGAGAGGATTTGAATATAGGAGCAAGGAGGTCCTACTGCAGTTGTACCTGGTGAGACCATCTGGAGTAGTGTGTGCCGTTTTGGTCTCCTAATTTGAGGAAGGACATTCTTGCTATTGAGAGGGTGCAGCATAGGTTCACCAGGTTAATTCCCAGGATGACGGGACTGACATATGATGAAAGAATGGATCATCTGGGCTTCTATTGACTGGAATTTAGGATGAGAGGGTTACTTATAGAAACATATGAAATTCTTAAGGGATTGGACAGGTTAGGGTCAGGGAAAAGGTTCCCAATGTTGGGGGAGTCCAGAACCAGAGGTCAAAGGTTAAAAATATGGGATAGGCCATTTAAGACTGAGATCTTAAGTCAAAGAATTGTGAATCTGTGGAATTCTCTGCCACAGAAGGTAGTGGAGGCCAATCCACTGGATGTATTTAAGAAAAAGTTAGATATAGCTCTTAGGGCTAATGGAATCAAGGGATTGGGTAGAGAGCAGGAACAGGGTACTGATTCTAGATGATCAGCCACGATAATTTTGAATGGTGGTGCTGGCACGAAGGGCCGAATGGCGTATTCCTGCACCTATTTACTATGTTTCTAAAATCAAATAAACCAAGCATCGGTATTAAGGGAACAAGCACGTAATTTCATAAATCAAACATGCGTAAAATGCAAGGTGCCTGTACTTTGCTATCATCAGAGTAGAATCATAGAATTATACAGCACGCAAACAGGGACTGCAGCCCAACTCGTCAATGCGGACCATGAGCCTACGTGTGCTGGTCAAATTTACCTGAATTTGGCCCATGTCAATCTAGACCTTTCCTATCAAATTGTCCAATGTCTTTTAAACATTGTTATTGTACTCACCTCTATAATTTTGTCTTGCACATTATTCCACACTACCATCTCTGTGCCCCTCAGGTCATCTTTCAATTTTCCCCCTCATCTTAAATCTCTCTCCTCTAATTTTAGACTCCTAAACCTTCAGAAAAATACATTCACTATTCACTTTATCTACATCTCTCATGATTTTATAGCTTTCCTATCCATGTAACTGTCTAACTGGCTTTCACATGTTCTAATTGCACCCTCCTCAATCACTTCCTTTGGCAGACCATTCCATTTACCCATCATTAATTGTGTGGAAAATTTGTCCCTCAGGTCCCCTTTAAATCTTTTCCCTCTAACCAGAAACGTACTCTCGGAAAAATGACTGTGATCATTCTCCCTATCTATGCCCCTCACGCTTTTATAAACCTCTATGAGGTCATCTCTCAACCTCTTTAGCTCCAGGACAAACTCAGTCTCTCCTCATAATTCAAGCCTGCCCGTTTCAACAAAATTCATATGAATCTTTTCTACACCCTCTCTAGCTTAATCACATGGAGTGATAGGTTTCAACAGTACTATGCCAGCCAAGATGTACACCTGAGCTAGTCCTATTTGCCTGTGTTTGGTCCAAAACCCTTTTAGGCATTCCTGTCCATAATCTCTATAATTATAAAACTCTGATCTTGGATGTGTGTGGGTGTGTGTGTATAATCACATCTGTTCAACAAAACAATGCTCTAACCGTAACATTTTTATATATTCTGGTAGAGATTTATCCCGTGGACTCCGAAATCCTTACCTGAAAATTTAATGCTTTATTTCTCGATTTATTCATCAAAATGTTCAAAAATCTGAAAGAACTTAGAAATAAAACCCGCTTTGCTTTGGCTGATGACGTCACAATAGATCTGCTTCGCGCGGCCTGCGCTATGTCCCATGCGCTGCGAGTGACGTCACCCCCCCCCCACCACTCCCCCCTGTACTCGGGCCCTGGAGCCTGCGGCCGGGAGCCAGGTAGTATTGTGTTCGGGAACCAGCGCTCCCCTGTGACGACCCCTCCCCTCCCAGGCTCTGGATTGAAGCCGCTGAACGCGGTCCTTTGGTTGATGCGCGCCCAGCTGCCTGCTCCCTTCCTCCTCCTCTTCTCCCCCCTCCTCCTCTCCCCCCCTGCTCCTCTCTCCCTCCTCCTCCACTCCCCCCCCCTGCTCCTCTCCCCCCTCAACTCCCCTGTCCTCTCTCCTCTCTCTCCCCCATCCCGCGAATTAATAATATTGATATAATATCAAGGGGGGTGGTTAGTGTGTGTGAGAGGGGTGGTCAGTGTGTGTGTGACGCCGCAACCGCAACCGGGCGTTGAGGGAACGGGACCCAACAGGTCCCACTTGGTCTAGTAACTATTAAAACTCTGATCTTGGATGGGTGTGGGTGTGTGTATAATCACCTGCTCAAAAAGACGACGCTCTAACGGAAAAATATTTACATATTCCTGTAGTTTTATCCCGTGGAGTCCAAAATCGTCTTATCTGAAACATTCATGATTTATTTCTTGAGTTATTTGTGAAAATGTTCACAAATCTGAAATAACTTTGAAAATAAACGAGCTGATGACGTCACAATGGGTCTGCTCCGCGCGGACTGCTGCAAACTGTTTTCCAATCGCGGCGAGTGACGTCAACTCCTCACCGACTCGCAGTCCTTTGGTCTCCGCCCGCTCGCCATCGGTCCCAATCGGCTGTCCGTCCACTCTGTCTGTCTCTGCCCTATCCCAATCTCAAAAAGACACCGCAAATCGGAAACCCCAGCTCCAAAAGGCCAAAAGGCAGCAAGCTCCCCTCCCTCTGTCCCTGGAGCCTGCAGCAAGGGAGTATTGCGTTTAGGAACCAGCCCTCCCCTGTGACGACCCATCTCCCCCCCCCCCCCCCCCCCCCCTTCTCGATTAAAGTCCTTTGGTTGACGCCCGCCCCCCACTTCCCGCTGCCCCTCTCCCCACTCCCTTACTCCTCTCTGCCCTGCTCCTCCTCCCCCCCTCCCCCGCTCCTCTCCCCGCCCCCCCCCCTCCTCTCCCCCCCCTCCACCTCTCTCCCCTCCTTCTCTAACCCCCCCTCCTCCTACTCCTCTCCCCCCCTCCTGTCCCCATGTCCTCCTCCCCTCATTCCTCCTCTCCCCCCACCCCCTCTCCCCCTACTCCTAACCCTCTCCCCTCCTGTCCCCGCCTCCTCCTCCACCTCTCACCCTCTCCTCCTCTACCTCCTCCTCTCCCCTTCTTCTCTCCCCCCCTCTCCTCATCCTCTCCCCTACTCTCCAATACCAAGGGGCGTGGTTATTGTGTGCGTGTGGGGGGTGTGGTTAATGTGTATGTGTGTGGGGTGATTAGTGTGTGTGTGATGCCGCAGGCCTTCCCCCCCACTGCAGCCGCGCGTTGAGGGGACGGGACCCAACGGGTCCCCCTTGGTCTAGTCTAGCTATCTATATTACTAAAACTCTGATCTTGACCGCTTTTGGCCCACTGTGCTGCGATTTCCGACAGAACGCCGCCACCTACAGTCATCATTTTTGGGCACCTCGCTCAGAGCCCCCCTCCGCCTTCCGGGTGCGGAGGATTTTTCCCGTTGATGAAAAATGAGAGAGATATTAATGTTTTTACTAAATCCCCCATTCTCTCTGCTGCCCCTGCTGGAGGGAGGGATTATAAAACCAGGAAGTGGTGTGCCTCACTCAGTCTCTGCAAGATGGGAGACGACAAAGGGTCACATCTCTCTGAGCTCTGAACAAATGTCTACCCAACTGTGAGTCCCCTTAATGTGGTTTGAAAATGAAAATATGGTTTGTTTGAAGTAAAAATGCACTGTCTGCAAATGGTGGCTTGGGTGCTTTGGCTTGAAGTTGAAAGGCACTTCTTACTGCAAATGGTGGCTTGGGTGCTTTGGCTTGAAGTTGAAAGGCACTACTTACTGCAAATGGTGGCGGGTGCTTTGGCTTGAAGTTGAAAGGCACTCCTTACTGCAAATGGTGGCTTGGGTGCTTTGGCTTGAAGTTGAAAGGCACTATTTACTGCAAATGGTGATGGGTGCTTTGGCTTGAAGTTGAAAGGCACTTCTTTCTGCAAATGGTGGCTTGGGTGCTTTGACTTGAAGTTGAAAGGCACTACTTACTGCAAATGGTGGCGGGTGCTTTGGCTTGAAGTTGAAAGGCACTTCTTACTGCAACGGGTGGCTTGGGTGCTTTGGCTTGAAGTTGAAAGGCATTACTTACTGCAAATGGTGGCTTGGGTGCTTTGGCTTGAAGTTGAAAGGCACTACTGCAAATGCACTTACTTCCTGTTTGCACTGTATATTGATTTTAGATAAAACGCTACCACTTACGGCTATGTCTTTTGGGTATCTTACTCAGTCCCCCTCTGCTGAGCAGATGCAGAGAATTCTTCCCATCAATGAAAAATAAAAGTGTTATTAGTGTTTAAAAAATGTTGAGAATCTCTCACCTGTCAATCACACCATGAAGGCCACACCTTTTCCGGTGGGAGGGGGAGGGATTATAAAACCCAGAAGTGTGGGTGTGGCTCAGTCTCGGCATGATGGGGGAGGGAGAGGTCACGGCTCTGTCTGAGCTGTGAATCAACTGAACACACTGAATGCCTATTGAACTGTGAGTTTGGTGTTTTGTGTGGTGTTATGGTGGTTTCACCCTGCATGAAAGTTGTATGAAACTGCACTTGAATTTGGTGGCCTTGGATCCAGCTTGAAGTGGTATGAAACTGCACTTAAATTTGGTGGCCTTGCACCCTGCTTGAAGTGATATGAAACTGCACTTGAATTCGGTTGCCTTGCACCCTGCTTGAAGTGGTAGGAAACTGCACTTGAATCGGTGGCCTTACACCCTGCTTGAAGTGATATGAAGCTGCACTTGAACTCGGTGGCCTTGCACCCTGCTTGAAGTGGTTGGAAACTGCACTTGAATTTGGTGGCCTTGCACCCTGTCTCAAAAAGACGCCTCAAATCAGAAACCCCAGCTCCAAAAGGCAGCAAGCTCCCCTCTCCGTCTCTGCCCTCTCCCTGGAGCTAGGGAGTATTGCGTTCGAGAACCAGCCCTCCCCTGTGCCGACCCCCCTTGGGGGCTCTGGATTGAAGCCACTGAACATGCAGTCATGTGTTTGACACCAGCCCTGCTCCCCATTGCCTTCCTCCTCTCCCCCTCCAAAAGGCAGCAAGCTCCCTCTCCCTTCTCCTCCCCTCCCCTCTTATTGCGTTCCCCCTCCACCTCCTGTGCCGACCCCCCCCTCCTCTGGGGGCTCTGGATTCCCACTCCTCCTCCCTCCACCTCCTCCCCCCTCCCTCCCCCTCCCCCCCCCCCTCTCTCCCCTCCCCCTCCCCTCCTCCTCCCCCCCTTTCCCACCTCTCCCACCTCCTCTCCTCCTCCTCCTCTCCACCTCCTCTCTCCCCCCCTCCTCATCTCCACCCCCGTCCATCTCCACCCCCCCTCCCCCATTCCCCCTCCCTCTCTTCCCTCCTCCTTCACCCGCCCCCCCCCTCTCTCCAATATCCAGGGGGTTGTTATTGTGTGCGACCGCAACCACGCGTTGAGGGGACGGGACCAACGGGTCACCCTAGGTTTAGTGTCTTTTAAAAGTTGCAATTGTACCACTGTTAAACGATTAGGGAAGTGAGGGTTGTGGGGAACTGGCACAGAAGGGGACACGAGGTTTAAAAAGTTGTGAATTGTGAAACCAGAGGAAGGATTGCAGTTGGAGAGGGAGGTAACTAGGGGTCAGTCTAGGTGGGGCACAGAGAGGGGGAGAAGATGAAGGGGAGGTGAGAGGGGGAACTGGAGAATTCAATGTTCATATTCAATGCCTGAAGAAGGGTCTCGGCCCGAAACATCACCCATCATTTTAGATGCTGCCTGACTCACTGAGTTACTCCAGCACTTGTGTCTATCAATGCTCATACCGTTGAATTGTAAGCTACCCAAACGTAATATGAAGTGCGTTCCTCCAGTTTGTATTTGGCCTCACTCTTGCTCCTATTTTCTTGAGTCGTCTTGGTGTTATTCTCCATTGCTGAAGGTGGCTGTGTCGATGGTGGAGCTGACCTTCCGTTCCTGCAGATGGCGCTTGAGCTCCCCGGCGGCAGAGGTGCTTTGCCTGCTGGCAGCGAAGTTGTTGTCCCTCCTCCACACCCAGCGCTGTCGCTGTCCGCGCCCCTGGGTCGCAGTGAGCTCCTCCGGGCGGAGGCGGCGCTGTCGCTATTCCTCCTCCACACCCAGCGCTGTCGCTGTCCGCGCCCCTGGGTCGCAGTGAGCTCCTCCGGGTGGCGGCGGCGCTGTCGCGATTCCTCCTCCACACCCAGCGCTGTCGCTGTCCGCGCCCCTGGGTCGCAGTGAGCTCCTCCGGGTGGCGGCGGCGCTGTCGCGATTCCTCCTCCACACCCAGCGCTGTTGTCAGCAAAGATCTTAGCTTAGGCTGTCAGGTGTCTCTGGGTCGCAGTGAGCTCCTCCAGGCGGCGGCGGCGCTGTCGCTACGGCTGCGGTAGGAGGCGGCCCTCTGCTCCCGGAAGCGGTTGCTGGGTTGCTCAGAGCCCTGGTAACGAAGTCATGGCGTCGGATCAGGTGTTGCCGCCTCTGCCTCAGCAGTTCAAGCTAATACAGCATCATATGCGTACCGCCCAGGAGCATGAGAAGCGCGACCCGGTGGTGGCCTACTTCTGTAAGTGCGAGCATGGATGGGGGCGTCTCCCTCCTGCTCCTGCAGCTTTTTCTCCCACAACGTCGGGGCCTAACAGTAACCACCCTCCTGCCCTCGTCTCCCCCAATCTGTGTGTGGATGCGGATTGTCATGTCTGGGGGAGAGCGGATGGAGAGATGGGGGGTGGTGTACAGAGTGCGCGTACACGCGGGGCGGCTGAATGGCTGGACTTGGACAGGGAGGGTGTGGTAGGTGAGGGTGTTGCTGGTCAGGGGTGGATGGTCTGCCTCTGGGTGGTTGCTTGGAGAAGAATGATCACAAATGCGAAGATTTCATATAAAACGACTTTATTGAACCTGAAACCAGTCGTTAAATATAAGCCATCAAGGTTAAGTTGTGTGAGATAGTAAATGTGGGCAAATAGGATTAGCTTACATAGGCATCTTGGTCGCATGGACGAGTTGGGCCGAGGTGCCTGGTTCTGTGATGTGTGAATGTGACTCTAGATTGGGAAATCATATTCAAATAATATTTAACTTTTAAATAATTCAATACATAAACAATAGGCAATAGGTGCAGGATTAGGCCCTTCGAGCCAGCACCGCCATTCAATGTGAACATGGCCCATCCCCAATCAGTACCCCGTTCCTGTCTTCTCCCCATATCCCCTGACTCTGCTATTTTTAAGAGACCTTTATAGCTCTCTCTTGAAAGCATCCAGAGAACCTGCCTCCACCACTATCTGAGGCAGAGAATGCCACACTCAATCAATCAATCAACCTTTATTGTCATCTTGCAAAGCAACAATTGTACAGTGCAAAATGAGAAGACAATTCCCAGCAAATACCGGAGCATCGCACATAAAACTTAAACATTTCACACATAAATAAAAACAATCCAGTCCCTGATGAAACAGTACAAATAGTTAAAAGCAGGTAAAACAGCAACATTAAAATACAGTAAAAACAGTCATTATAATGTCCAGGGCAGCTGATTTGAGTGGCCAGTGCCAGAGTTATTAAATTGTCAGTGCAAAAACAGCAGAATCAGGTGGAGTGACTGTTTAGCAGCCTCACAGCCTGTGGCAGGAAGCTGTTTAGCAGTCTGGTTGTCCGGGCTTTGATGCTACGGTATCTCTCGCCAGATGGCAGGAGATCCAGATGTGTGTGGAGGGGGTGCAGTTTGTCCTTAGCTATTCTTAGTGCTTGTTTCAGACAGCGGCTCTGGAACAGTTCTTGTACCGAGGGTAGGGAGACGCCAATGATCCTCTCTGCTCCCCTCACTACCCTCTGCAGAGCCTTCCTGTCTGAGCAGAATCACCACTCTTTGTGAGACAAAGTGTTTCCTCATCGCTGTTCTAAATGGCTTACTCCTTATTCTAAAACTGTGGCCCCTGGTTCTGGACTCCCCCAACATCGGGAACATGTTTACTGCCTCTAGCATGTCCAAACCCTTAACAATCTTATATGTTTCAATGAGATATCCTCTCATCCTTCTAATCTCCAGAGTGTATAAGCCCAGTTGCTCCATTCTCTCAGCATATGACAGTCCTTCCATCCCGGGAATTAAACTTGTAAACCTACACTGCACTCCCTCAATAGCAAGAATGTCCTTCCTCAAATTAGGGGACCAAAACTGCACACAATACTCCAGGTGTCGTCTCACTAGGGCTCCACAACTGCAGAAGGATCTCTTTGCTCCTATATTCGATTTCTTTTGTTATAAAGGCCAACATGCCATTCGCTTTCTTCAGTGCCTGCTGTACCTGCATGCTTACTTTCATAGACTGATGTACAAGGACCCCCAGATCCTGTTGTACTTCCCCTTTTCCCAACTTGACGCCATTTAGATAGTAATCTGCCTTCCTGTTTTTGCTACCAATGTGGATAACCTCACATTTATCCGCGTTAAACTCAATCTGCCATGCATCTGCCTACTCCCCCAACCTGTCCAAGTCACCCTGCATTCTCATAGCATCCTCCTCACAGTTCACACTGCCACCCAGCTTTGTGTCATCTGCAAATTTGCTAATGTTACTTTGAATCCCTTCATCCAGATCATTGATGTTTATTGTAAATAGCTGCGGTCCCAGCACCGAGCCTTGCGGTACCCCAATAGTTACTGCCTGCCATTCTGAAAGGGACTCGTTAATCCCCACTCTTTGTTTCCTGTCTGCCAACCACTTCTCTATCCATGTCAGCACTCTACCTCCAATACCATGTGCCCTAATTTTGCCCACTAATCTCTTATGTGGGACCTTATCAAATGCTTTCTGAAAGTCCAGGTACACTACATCAACTGGTTCTCCCTTGTCCATTTTCCTAGTTACACCCTCAAAAAATTCCAGAAGATTAGTCAAGCATAATTTCCCCTTCGTAAATCCATGCTGACTCAAATCTGTTGAAATCTCCCATGACAACCACAGCATTACTTTTGCTGGGGTGGGAGATTGCAACCTTCATGTGGTCCGCCCTGTTTCGACGAATGCAATCAACCTGGCATGCACAATCAAATAAGATCAAATAGACAAGTTGGCCTACAACTTTAGGCTGTGCACGCCATACGCAAGAAGAAGATTACTTTTGCTACATGCTAATTTTAACTCCTGATTCAACGCCCTATGTGCAGGCTACTGTTCAGGGGCCTGTAGATTAGTCCCATTGGGGTCTTTTTACCCTTACAATTCCTTAGTTCTATCCATACTGACTCCACATGTCCTGTTTCAATGTCACCCCTTATGTCACATAGTTTAATATCCACTGTTTTCATGTGAAAAGAAATCTTAACCCTAAATGATCTTGGCCATCATGAAGTTAATGAGAGTGTTAGAATAAAGCATTAAGCAGATAATGTTGTGAAAGGAATTGTTAAGAATTGGGGAAAATATGTTTAAGCAAAGGAGGTGCAAGGCATTTATAAGGCACAGCATTGCTGATTATGGGAGTAATCTGGTGAGAATTATAATAGAATATGAAAAATACAAAGGGAAAGGTTGGCTGAATTTAATACGGCCCTTGACAACAGTCATGGAAAAAAAATGTGATGCTGAGAAGCTTGGCGCACAAACCAGAAAAACAGTGTTTGTTTTTAATGGTAAACGCTACTAATATAGCCACATTTTTAGTTTAGAGATACAGCGTGGAAACAGCTTCTTTGGCCCACCTATTCTACGCTGTTCAACTAGTTCTATGTTATTCTAGTATTGCATCCTACATGCTAGGGGCAATTTTGCAGAAGCCAATTAACCTGCAAACCTTGATGTCTTTGTAATGTGTGAGGAAACCTGATAACCCAGAGAAAACTCATGCGGTCCCAGGGAGAACGTATAAGGTCTGCAGAGACAACACCCATAGTTGGGATTGAACCTGGGTCTCTGGCACTGTAAAGCAGCAACTCTACACTGTGCTACTGTTCTGCTCTAATGTTCAAACGGTCCTGGGTGTTGTACGCAGTTCATTAAAAACTAACAAATCGGGTAGTAAGCAAATAGGAATGCAAATGGTAAGTCAATCATTCATTCTGGAGAATTTGAGTCCATTAATAAACATGATAAAATATCTCAACGAGACGTTGTATTCAATTTAGGCCTACCATATGAAAGAATCATGGGTCCCAACCTGAAATGTTTTTTCTCCAGATTCCATAATCTGCATTCCGTGCACAAAAGAATGTACTTGATTTGGAGGGAGTGAAGTGAAAGGTCGCTAGACTGGTTTCTTGGATTGTAAATTTGCTGCATGAAGAGAAATTCAGTAGATTGGGCCTATTTTCATCAGAATTTAGAACAATAAAAGGACTTCTCAATGAAACTAATTTTTTGCATCTTAGCAAGTCAGATATAGGGAGAGAATAAAAAAATGCTGGAAATTACTGAGTAGGAGCACCTAGTGAATGAGAAACAGCTGGTGATTAGGTTGAAGATTAGTTAACAGGCTGTAAAGATTGACCAGGCTATTGTTGAATGCCAGAGTGGACTTGCAAAGCGAAATGGTCAACTTCTATTTCTTAAGTCAGTGTATCAATGTTACTTTATCGACTGGTTTGCTTTTTTTAAAACACCACTAACTGTGCTGAGGCTCACATTGAAATCAGTTCAGTAGGTTAATCTATGGTAATTGGTTAATTGCACAGGCAGTGATATATCTCTAGATTTTAAGAAATACCTAATAACTCATTACCCTCATGTTTTGTTTTGGTGCAATATTGCTTAAAACTGATAACTTGTTAGGTGCATTTGAAATGTCAAGCGGAAATGAATGGTCAGAGAAAATTTGGTAGTTACACAAGGAAATACTTGATTTAAGAAAAATGGCACATTTTTTGTCAGAGGTAGGTTTTAGGAGGTTCATAATGAGAAAAAAATGGAAGCAGAGATGTTTAGACAAGCATTAATGGTGAGGAAATTGTGTTGAGGTGATTTTATTTGTATTTGCTCTTTTTATAGAAACAGAAAATAGGTGCAGGAGGAGGCCATTTGGCCCTTCGAGCCAGCACAGCCATTCATTCTGATAATGGCTGATCATCTACAATCTGTTACACGTGCCTGCTCCCATATTCCTTGATTCCGCTAGCCCCTAGAGCAGGGGGTTGGCGACCTTGTTCTGCATAGGGGCCGAACGCATATCTGTGAGCGGATGGCGGATGGCCACATCTATCACGTGTACACATGATCCTGCCCCCATCCCGCCCCGGATGGCAGGCATCAAATCACGCGTTCACATAGATCCCGCCCATTCGAGGACGCGGCCCGAGCACTGGCCCCTTGTTACTAGCAAAGATCACAGCCCCACGGTGTTCAAGTCAGCAGGCCTAACACTCCGGAGCGCCAACAAGCTCCCCCCGGTAAGGCATCGTCCGGCTCCGTGATGGAATTCAGTGCTGCATAGCTGTTGAGGCTCTGGCCGGTTTCCAGCAGGAAAGGCTGCGCCAATCCAATTGGTAGGCTGGGGGGGGGGGGTAGGTGAAGATGCGACTCGGAGAATAGACGCATCTCCGACCAGGAAGTGACTGAGAAATGATTTCTCCCACCTGCCCCATGCCCCACATAAAAAAGACTAAGAAACCTTTAAAAACATACTTTTAGTCACACTAAAAATAACAAAAAGGGTGAATGGACGGACAGCTGCTGGCGAAGCTACCACACCTGATGGAGCCACCCGTCTAGTCTAGAATTATAACATTGAATTGAATAATATTATGAAGTAGCTTGGTGATTGGATTTTAGGAGCAAGTATGACCAATACTAGAGTTCAGTAACTGAAAAATGTTGATGAAGCATATGTTAATGCAAAAGGAAAAAAATATCCCAACCCAATTCATCTGAGGTAATGTTAGACTATCTAATATCTGTTCGCATTGCATTAAGAATATTATGTATCAACCGTCGCATACATCATATAATCCTCCAACACTTTGCCACCTCCAACGGGATCTCACTACCGGCCACATCTTCCCATCTCCACCCCTTTCTGCTTTCCACAGAGACCGTTCCCGCCGCTACTCCCCCTGGTCAACACGTCCCTTCACACATAAACCATCTCCTCTCCAGGTACTTCCCCTGCAATCGCAGGAGATGCAACACCTGTCCCTTTACCTCTCCCCTTGACTCCATCCCAGAATCCCAACAGTCTTTCCAGGTGAGGCAGAGGTTTACTTGCACCTCTTCCAACCTCATCTGCTGTATCCACTGTTCCAGGTATCAACTTCTGTACGTCAGCGAGACCAAGCGCAGGGTTGGCGATCAGTTCGCTGAACACCTCCGCTCACTCCGCCTTAACCTACCTGATCTCCTGGCTGCTCAGCAATCTAACTCCCCCTCCCATTCCCAATCTGACCTTTCTGTCATGGGCCTCCTCCATTGTCAGAAAATTGGAGGAACAGCACCTCATATTTTGTTTGGGTAACTCACACCCCAGCAGTATGAACATTGACTTCTCTAACTTCAAATAGCTCTTGCTTTCCCTCTCTCTCTATCCCTTCCATCCCCTCCATCCCTTCCCCCTTCCCAGTTCTCCCACCAGTCTTACTGTCTCCGACTACATTCTATCGCTGCAAGCCGGCAGCCCTGTCAGCAGTGTGTCTGTTTTTTTTCTACTTTTATTGTTTTTTAGTATGTTTTAATGTATGGTTTTAATGTTTCTTGGTGTGTCTTGTGTGGGGGGTGATGTGGGCTAGTAAGGGGGAAACGGCTTCGGTCGCCCCCTCCACAGAGAGGAGCCTTTTTCCATGTCGCCTCCCCCCGTGGCCTAACAGCAAGGATCGGTGCGGCCTTTCCCGGAGACGCGCCCGGTGCTTCAGCGGCGGGCACAGCGTGGACTCTCAGCGTGGAGCGGGCAAGCCCTAGCCGGGGCTCGCTGGAGGGGAGGGCTCCGTTCGCTGGCCCTCGGCAGCCTGAGGCCGCAGTCTTCAGAGCTCCTGCCGGCGCGGCGTCCGCAGCCTAGAATCCCTCGTGGGGGACCCAGGGAGAAGAAGAAGTCACCACCTCCGGCCCGCGGCCTACTTCTACCGCGGGCGCGGCGGCGACTTACCATCAGGAGCGGGGTCCCTCGCCAGGGATCCCTGGAGGGGAGCTTCGACTGCAGTGCGAACTTTAAATCTCTGAAGCCGCGGTCTCCGGTGGGGGAGGCACCGTTTCAGGACTTACCTGGACTTTTTACCTTGTCTGCACATCTGGACGTCCGCAGCAAGGGCTGCGGAGGGTTGAGGTCCCGACCACGGGGGAAAATGGAGCAGGACTGGCCAATTTTTGTGCTTTCCACCACAGTGATGAATGCTGTGGTGGATGTTAGTGTTAAATTTTTAGTGTGTTCTCGCTGCTGGCAAATTCATTTCACTTGCACTTTGTATGTAATGTGACGAATAAAACTGATTGTTGTTGATTGTTGTCCCCTGACATCAGTCTGAAGAAGTGTCTCGACCTGAAATGTCACTCATTCCTTCTCTCCAGAGATGCTACCTGTCCCTCTGAGTTACTTCAGCATTTTGTACCTGACCATCTACTTCTGTGGATTTAACATTATTTGGATCTGGTGTTATGAACTGAGATTTAAAATAGCAAGAGTGTTCCCGCCGAGCAGGCCAAGCACTCCAGTTGGCCCAGCTTGCCCACCATGGACGTTGATGGGACCCGCGTTGCAAGAGTGAGAAAGGAGCAGCCACCAATAGCTAGATGGGCCATTGATGAGGAACGAAAGTCGTCGAGGAGCGGGAAGGAGTGAGGAAGGCCGTCAGAGAACGAGGAGGGCCGTCGGAAGCTCCTGGCGAGTGCCGCAGTAAGAAGCTTCCAGCGAGCGTCATGCAGCCATCCAAGCGAGGATCTCGTAGCTGGTGGACCCCGCTTTGTCGGCACCCAAAATGTGACGACTCTTTGCATACTTTGTGTATGGTATGCAAAATCAAGAATTTCACTGTGTCATGTCACATGTGATAATAAAGTATCATTCATTCATTCATTCATTCATTCAAGAGTGTTTTCTTGTGATATGTACCAAAACAGAACAATGTAATTCTTTCTTGCAGCAGCAGCATGACGGGTTTGTAAACCGTATTCAATGGATAATATGATAATGCTGAACTTTATGCTAATTTATATTAACCTTGTTAGTTGGTCCACCATTCTCTGTTTAAGTGGTAGGCTATATTCAGATGATACTACTTTTATTGAAGTTGAAATAACCGCCCGGTGCAACACGGACTTTCCATAGTGGAGCTGGGCGATCCCTTGCCGGGGATCGCCAGAAGAAGTGCTCTAATCATTGGCCCGCGTACTACAACATCCTGAGGCCGCGGTCTGCGGAGCTTCTAGCCATGGGTGTGACGTGGACTTTCCATCGTGGAGTCTGGGCTCCCTTGCCGGGGATCGCCGGAGAAGGGCTCCGACCGCCAGCCTGCGGCCCATAACATCGTGAAGCCGCGGTCTCCGGTAGGAAGCGGTCGTTTTGGGACCTCCAAGCTGTGGAGTGTGTTCGACCGACGTTGGAGTTTCGAACATCCCGATGAGAGGGCCTGTACATCGGGCCGTCTGTAACGGCGACTGCGGAGGGTTCATGGCCCCGACCATGGATGAACAAAGGAGGAGGACTAACTGAATGTTATTGCCTTCCACCACAGTGAAGAATATTGATTCCACTGTGGTGGATGTTCTATTGTGTATTGTGCTCTTTTTGATTGTATGGCTGCATGGTAAGTCAAATTCTACTGGTGCATGTGGCAATAAATGTGACTTGAACTTGAATATCTGTGATTCGATGTAGAATTGAGGTGCATCCATTATATTGCAAATGCCAATTTCATGTGACTTACTCCACTTTGTGATTTCATACAACCAATGGCACCATCGCATTTAAAGGACAGGGAAATAACTTATTTATCTAGATGTAGATTAATACTAGAATTTGTAAGAAAATGGATCTTTAATTAAGCCAGGCAGGAAACATGGAGGGTAGAGAACACCTTGCATTGATCTTGTGTAGAATTATAATAAAGATAATACCTTATCGCTTTATTAAAAGGTTTTTATCATTCAAAAGTGTAAATCCATTGTATGAAATTCCTTGAATTCATTTTGAATAAAATTTGAATTTCAATGGAATTGCCCGTAATGGAGTCACAAAGATATCTTTGCTTTGCTTCAATAGTTACGATGCTCTGGATTATTTTGTCATGTTTGCATTACATAATTTGCTGATAATACCGTCACCGGCAGGAATGGGAATGGGAAGGAGGTACTGCTCCACTGTAATTTGCATTCCCTAATGCAGATATATTGTAAGCGAAGACTCCAAATGAATGGAGGCCAACATTTAGCTCAGCGCTGGGTGAGAAGGGGATGATATTTCAATCTGAAGGTCAACCAGCCTTTTGGCATGTGTTTAGAGAGAGTAAAGTGAAGACTTGCCTTACTTTAGAAAGATGGTTAAGTACATTGGGTCAAAGATCCTAGTGAGTGTTTTCTCCTAAACCCTCCGTTCTATACAGTAAGTATGTTGAAAGTTTCTGGCTGAGAAGTTGAAATATTGTTGCCTGCAAGGAGAATAAAAATATTTTATTAGGAATGTGTTATGGATCGTGAAAGTTCCAAGGAGCTGCAACCTTTATTCAACATACAACTAATCATATTGCAGTCTTTAGAAAGGTGCCTTATTCCCCACGAGATATTTAAAGGGTGTTATAGAAAGTCATTCATAATGGGTGTATGCTTAATGAGCAGTACCAAGAGGTGTGGTCACGACTTGCTCAATCGGAATTGTTGCAGATTTGTGAGATAGGATTATTGGGGCTGGGAATATCAGCATACTGAGTGCAGAAGATTAATTGCTGGAGTACACTACACCATTGTTAAATAAGAATGCGTTTCCTCTCGCTTTTTTCTTTTCTTGAGCTCAATGAAGTGCCTGTGATTCATTCACTCTTTAGTTGATCAACAGGCTGACTGGGCAGTGAATCTACCGTAGTTAACAAGCTGTAGTTGACTGTCGGATATATCCCAAATCTTCCTCTTTCACTGTGGAGACCATCACTTCTACTGTCGCATGATTGCCATGGCAGAGATTTGGTACTGATTATAATTTAGCTTAGTTTTAGTTTAGTTTATTGCACATGTACCGAGGTACAGTGAAAAGCTTTTGTTGCGTGCTTTTGAGTCAGTGGAAAGATAGTACATGATTATAATTGAACCATTCACAGTGTACAGATACATGATAGGGTAATAACGTTTAGTGCAAGATAAAACCAGAAAAGTCCGATCAGGTAGTCCGAGGGTCTCCAATGAGGTAGATAGTAGTTCAGGACGGCTCTCTAGGTGTGATAGGATGGTTCGGTTGCCTGTTAACAGCTGGGAAGAAACTGTTCCTGAATCTGGAGATGTGCATTTTCACACTTCTACACTATTTGCTCGATGAGAGAGGGGGAGGGAGTGGCCTGGGTGCAAGTTGGTTTGTGTGATATTCTTGGCTGCGTTCACATTTCTCTGCAATTGGTTTTGAATCTTTGAATTATGAATTATTGATTTCTGTTTCCAGCTGATCGCCTTTTCCTTTATTTTTACTTATTTAATTCCTATTTTATTTTGTTTTGGTTAGTTAGTTTATTGCACCATGTTGTGGTGGGGGAAACGTTTTATCTCTTTCCTCATTGGGGAGATACTTGTTCACAGTGGCTCTGCACTGCAACGACTAGGAGCTGGTCTCTTTGTTGTCTACACCCGGGATCTACTGAAGGGTTGTATCAGAAATCCCCAAGGAACTGAGGAGGGAATACAGGGGATGCCGGTCGGGAGTAAAACAATGGGCGGAGAAATGGAGGTACATGCCATACTTGCCTTCCATCACAATGGGGAATGTGAGATCGCTGTCTAACAAGATGCTAGCTGCACTGGTGAGGACCCAGAGGGAGTACCTTGAGAGCAGTGTGATGTGTTTCATGGAGACGTGACCCCACATCAATGAGATCCATGAGTTTAATGCGAGTGGGGACGGCATTCAGACTGTTCGGGCGGACAGGGACTGCAGAGAAAGTGTAAAGTGTAAAGGTGGGGGCTTGCTATTCTCCTTCACACCAAATGGTGCAACCCTGGTCACACCACAGTGAAGGAGCGTGTGTGTAGCCCGGACATTGTACTGATGGCTGTGGGTCTCAATCCATACTATATGCCCAGGGAATTCTCACATGCCATTGTGGTGGCTGTTCTCATTCCTCTGTCCACCAACTGCTGCACGTGAGTGAAATCATCCACACAGTCACCGCGAGACTCCAGACACAGCACCCGAGTGCTTTCATCGCAATCTCGGGGTTCACCTCCTCCCCAGGTAAAAGCCAATGATCCAGAGGCTGCCTGTGACCACAAGGTCAGTGAGAAGGTGGTCACAGGAGGCCTACATAAAGTTCTGCGTGGATAATGTTGTCCCTGAGGACTGTTTCCCCAACAACTAGCCCTGGGTCACCAGTGACATAATGGCCTTTTGAACCAGAAGAAGAGGGCTTTCAGGCATGGTGACAGGGAGGGGGTGAAACAGGTGCAGAAAGACCCGAAGGGGAGACTGAGACAGAGCAAGGACGACTACAGGAAGAAGCTGGAACCGAAACTTCAGCAGAACAATATGAGGGATGTGTGGAACGGTATGAAGAGCATTACAGGCTACAAAAAGACCAATGGCCTGGGGAGGGAAAGCAATCAGGACTGGGCCAACAAGCTAAACCTGTTTTTTAATAGATTTGATGGCGGGGCCTCTGCCCACTCTACCCCCTGCTCCCCGAGAGACTCTCCCTCTCAATCCCCCTGGTCCACTTCCTCTGCCCTTTCTTTGTCGTGCCTGACCATCAAGGCTGAGCAGGTGCGGAAGGAGCTGAGGAGTCTCCACCCAGGCAAAGCCACGAGTCCCCATGGTGTCAGCGCTATGGTACTCAAGGCGTGTGCCAGCCAGTTGTGCGGAGTACATCAGCATATCTTCAGCCTGAGCCTGGAGAGGGTTCATGTGATGTGAAAAACATCCTGCTTGGTTCCTGTACCAAAGAAGGAGCATCCCAGCTCCTCCATGGCGCTGACTTCACACATCATTAAGTTCCTGGAGAGGCTGGTGCTCACTCACCTGCAACCCCTGGCTGAACCCTACCTGGACCCCCTCCAGTTCACTTACCAAACAAAGATGGGGGTTGAAGACGCCATCATCCACTTGCTCCATTGTTCCTGTGCTCACCTGGATAAGCAAAGAAGCATTGTGAGAGTTGTTTTTTTTGACCACCAGTGTTTTTAACATCATCTGGCCTGCACTGCTCGGGAGCAAACTGATGAAGATGCGGGTGGATGCTCCATTGATGTCCTGGATCACCAACTACCTGACTGGACAACCATAATATGACAGGCTACAGAACTTGGACATGGTGGTGAGCAACGCAGGAGCCCCACAGGGGACAGTCCACTCTCCCTTCCTCTTCACCATCTACACCTTGGACTTCAGATATAACTCGGTCTCCTGCCACCTGCAGATGTTTTCAGATGTCTCTGCAATTGTGGGCTGCATCAGTGAGGGGAGTAGCTGAATACAGAAGTGTTATCAACGACTTTGGTGAGTGGTGTGGGCTGAATCACCTGCAGCTCAACACCGACAAGACTAAGGAGTTAATGATGGACCTTAGGAGGAGAGGAACACTCCTGTCCCCTGTTCTCCATCAATGGTGTGGATGTGCAGTTTACCAGGGAGTACAAATACCTTGGAGTGTACCTGGATCGTAAACTGGACTGGTCCAGGTAGGCTGAGGCTCTGTACAAGAAGGGACAGAGGCGGCTGTACTTTTTGAGAAGGATTCACTTCTTCAATGTCTGCAGTAAGATTTTGCAGATGTTCTACCAACCGGTGGTAGCCAGTGCCATCTTCTTCACTGCCGTGTGCTGGGGCAGCAGGGCAAAGGCTGTGGACACAAATAGGATTAATAAACTCATCAGGAAGGCTGGCTCCGTCTTGGGGGCGTAGTTGGATTCATGGGAGGTGGTCTTGGCGAGGGGAGGATGCACCTCAAACTGCAGAGCATCCTGGATAATACTGCTCACCCTCTCCATGACACACTGAGGAGCACCTTCAGCAACTGACTGGTTCTACCAAGATGCAGGAGCAAGAACGGAACTCACTATCAAAAATACGGAGGGGACGGGGGACACATTTTTTTTGGTGGCCACACGCTTCGGCGGCTCAATCCAGCGCTAAAAACGGCAATTTTAAAATCGGGATCACAAAGACTTGGGGGGGATGTCCCCCACTTCTCAAAACATGGGGACGTTTCTGCAGGACAGAATGCCACAGGAGTTCCTTCTTCCCTGTGGCTATCAAATTGTACAACTCCTCCCTCTTCTGTCATGGGGTAGACAGAGACTGACTCCTCTTTCCTCTTCCCCCACCCCCTCCCCCCCCATCTTTGCACATCCCCAATCCTTTCCACTCGTCACTTTTAATTTCATGTTTCATGTATTTTGTGTTTTTATGAGTGTTCGCAGATCATTTTCCCTCCTGGGATAAAATTCTATCGTATCTGCAGTACCGTTTGTATCAATAAAAATGTTTGCATATCATCTGTTTTGCATCAGCTAAGAGGGTTTCATGAGCACATACACCCGCTGAGTTTCTCCAGCTTTTTCGTGTAACCCCCCATGCACTACTTGCTGTCTATATCCACGGCTGCTATGCTTGCCTAGAGACTGAACCCATTTGATTTTTTTTGTTCAATATGTTGTGATTATTTTCTCTCAATATCAAGGAGTTGTGGCGGCACCTGGTGGCAACCCACGGTACCACAACAAACCCTCGGCTATGGAGGGAGGCGTCTCAGTGTGGGAGGCGCTAATCATGGGGTTTTTACCTAAGTGGGTATTTAAGGCCGGGCAACAACTGTGACCAGTGAGGAGTAGGGAGCTGGATTGTACAGGATAAAATACACACAACTTGTGTTCCGTTTGGTTTTTGGCTGGACTCCTATGGGTCCCCGCTACACTGGTGACCCTGATGGCCAGCAGTGTAATCCTGGAAAGAAAATTCCGAAAGAAGATGCAATCCGCTGCTGCCGCCTATGAGGATTACGAGGCCAAACTCAACGTGGCCTCCCTGAAGCTGCCTACATTTTGGTTCTGACAGGCCGAGTCCCAGTTCTACATCCGCAGTGTAACGGTATACGAGACCCGTTATCACTATGTGATTTCTTGCAGGCGCAGTCACTCCTGGTGGACGTGAGGGACCAACCACGCGTCAACGTTTGAGAAGATCTTGCGTTCTATTGCGCCCGGTGGAGTATCACTTTGGAAATTTAGTGATCACAATAATGATTATGGGATTTAGGAAGGTGCATTTTGAATAATACCAAAAATAGATTTACATGAATGTGAGAATTTTTCTTCAAGCTGTGCAAGAAATACATGCAATGAGGAATATTCTTGGTTTGGATTGGAAATTTCTACGTTTGGCTATCTGTTGATGCTCACCATTAACCGTATGTTGACCTCTGCAAGTGCCCCATGATGGCAAACAGGAAAGGTCAACTTAAATTGACAGTTTAGTTGGCT